>NC_087155.1:29057555-29067555 GCF_035594125.1 Scylla paramamosain | reverse complement strand
TCAGGTAAGTTTATTTCATTCTTGCTCCCAGGTGTGAATGCTTCGTGTTGAGGAGAGAGAGAGAGAGAGAGAGAGAGAGAGAGAGAGAGAGAGAGAGAGAGAGAGAGAGAGAGAGAGAGAGAGAGAGAGAGAGAGAGAGAGAGAGAAAGCGTCCTCTTTTATTATACTTGGTTTATTAGAGGTGGTGGTGTTTGTTGAGATAAAAGGAACTATCTCTCTCTCTCTCTCTCTCTCTCTCTCTCTCTCTCTCTCTCTCTCTCTCCTCTCTCTCGTTCTCTGCCTCTCTCTTCTCTCTCTCTCTCTTCTCTTCTCTCTCTCTCTCTCTCTCTGTCTGTCTGTCTGTCTGTCTGTCTGTCTGTCTGTCTTCCCAACATAAACTTCTCATAACTCAGACGCGGTTTAAATGAATACGTTGCGTTATACGTATGTTTTTTCCTCTGAGCGCGATGCACCAAGGCCTCCATTGCATGAGCTGTCTAGGATGCACTGATTAATGATGCTTAATGGAGGAACGATTTGTATAATTATGTGCCACTACTTTTTACTTTTGGTAATGGTTGGTGGTGGTGGTGGCGATAATAGTAGTAGTAGTAGTCGTAGTTGTTAGTGGTGGTGGTCATGGAGATAGTAAAATATTGTGTTTTGTTTTTTTTATTTATAATAACGAAAGATATATTATACATACAGACGCATAAATATATAATAGATACAAAAATTAACACCCACATTTAGGAGTCATCATGGGCAAAGATCACGTGAGGCTGAGCGGTGAATGAATAAGCTGCATTGTTACCTAAAAGTGAAGGACGGTGAAGATGAGCACGCTGGTGACAACCTCACGTGCCACACCACCTCGCTTCTCCTTGCATTTAACATTGACGTGATTGTAAAGAAAGATACTGGGTGATTTGGGAGGAAGGGATGAACTCCACTGGTATTCTAAGAGACAGTCATTTATGTTTTAGTCGGGGATGTGTGTGGTGGGGTCTTTGTAAAAGTTTTGCTGTCCAGTATGAGTTTTGCATGGACCCACGAAACATACTCAGCAATCCCGGTAATGAGAAATTATAGGGAAATTCTGTTTTTTTCATGTCTTTATTTGTTTGTTTGTTTATTTATTTATTTATTTATTTATTTATTTATTTATTAAGAATAGCTCAGGAATTGTCAACACGTAAATGAGTTAGTGGCATTTTGTAGTATAGTAAATGATTTGTTTCCTGCAGAATGCGAAGGTTATTACTGCAGACACTCGCCTGATCGTCGGAAATAACGTGAAGACAAACGAACATCACTTATGCTTTACTGTGGATAGATTCATGTATATATTTTAACTTAGATCAAAGAGAAGATAAGAAGTGATGACGTCTATTTTGTATATTGTATTATTTATCATTCATGTCTATTTATTCTTTATACCATTCTTTTTAAATTTAGGTGTAGGTCATCACATCACCGCTTCAACAAGGAATGTCTTTCACTGCCATAAGAATTACCATGGTGCATAAAACTAAGCTGAGTACCATTAACCTTGGGCATCGTGACTCGGGTGCTCATCTGTGGGTGTCTGAATACTCCTTTTCATCCACACGTGCTTTGAATAGTGAGTCGAGTGAGGCAGTGAAATAATGTGAATGAACGCTTGGGGTGATTTCCTTGATAGCATTGTTAACTTTTCTTTTTTCTTTTTTTTTTCTTTGTTTCAATTTGACTTTTGTTTCATTTTATTTTATTTTTTTTTATTTATTTTTTTCATTAGTTTATTTCTATATTTCGTATTAATTTACTTGTTATTTATGTATTATTTATCTGTCTTATTATTACTTATTTATTCATTTTATCTATTTTTTCTCAAAGGAGTGCAGTATCGCAGTGGTCTCATATGACGCATGTGTTACGCAGTGTGTGTGTGTCGATGCGCACGATATTTGTGTGTTTAAGGCTGTGAATAGCGTGGCGGTGTTTTGCAATGGCCAGTTAACGAGCTTGCTACGTATATCGGCCGGTAAAAAGAAAATAAGATCAAATGCAGAGTAAGTAGTTAAAGTGAATGATGAAGATTGGATGATGATGATGATGATGATGATGATGATGATGATGATGATGATAGCAACAGTAACAACAGCAATAACAGCAATCACAACTACAAATAATAATAATAATAATAATAATAATAATAATAATAATAATGGTTGATAATTGTCGTGGCTTAATTAGATAAATGAAAAATATCAGTACATAAATCAAGAAACAGTATTGCAGTTAACTTGACTTCAAGATGTGTTCTCGCATTATGTACACTTTTATATATTATTTTCCCGTTCACTTCCTTACTAATACTACGACACAACAGACCCAGTGTGTTCCATCCTGTGGGTCGCGAGGTGCCGTGCTGCCTGCGCCTTCTAATCTCAATACATTTCAGTCACACGGAACAGATAAACGAGAAACGAGTGGACAGGCTGACAGATGGAACAGATATGCACTGAAATATTAGAACTCATCATAAACCTACATTTGCATCACAATTCATACTTCACCGACCCATAATTCAAGAGTATCGCATGTTAAAAGCTTCCTTTCTCCTTGGCCTCTCTTGTGGCTTCTTCGTAAAGAGAATTCTGGGAAGTGGTGGTGGTGTCTTTCTTCGCTCATCTGCGCCCTTTGCGTCCTTTCCCTTCAGTGTGTTGCCTCGCTTCGTGTTAAGAAATAGTTGGGTAGAAAAAGATGCATATACGAGTAGTAATTAGATTGTGGACCGCCTTAAGTTTTATTTTTTTCTATTTATTTTGGTTTTCTTATTGTACTGAACGTCTGGAAATGCTAAAGTAGGAAATTTCTTCGAAGTTTTCTGGTAATTGTTGTTGTTGTTGTTGTTGTTGTTGTTGTTGTTGTTGTTGTTGTTGTTGTTGTTGTTGTTGTTGTTACTGTTATTTTGTTATGGTTATTATTATTATTTTTTATTATGATTGTTATTATTATTATTATTATTATTATTATTAGTAGTAGTAGTAGTAGTAGTAGTAGTAGTAGTAGTAGTAGTAGTAGTAGTAGTAGAAGTAGTAGTAGTATTTAATAATTATCGTTGTTGATGTCGTTGTTGTCGTCGTTGTTGTCGTCGTTGTTGTCGTCGTTGTTGTTGTTGTCGTTGTTGTCGTCGTTGTTGTTGTTGTTGTTGTTGTTGTTGTTGTTATTATTTCATTTTTTGTTGTTATTGTCGTCATCATCGTCTTTGTTGTTTTTATTATTGTTATTCTTACTTCCCTGACAGATGAAACCGGTTTAAGATTCTAAATATATAATCTTAACTTACGAAACTGTGGAAAGCGACGCACCACATAATCGCCCTGTCAACAATAAAAGAGGATTACCGGACACGTGTTCACCTGCGTCATGCTGGTGCAATGACGTATATAATATGAATCCCCTGTAAATGTGATTGCGACACGTGTTGTCTGCTACAAACGGGGAAGAAACCGGCAGGTGGGGAGCGGGGAGAGATGCTGTTGGGGTAAGGGGAAGATTTGAAAGTGCGGAGATGTGGAGGTGTCTTTGGGATGTGGTGTGGGCATGAGGGAGTGGATGTGGTGGATGTCAGGATGGGGACGAAGGAAGAGGGGCAGTGAAAGAGAAGGATGTGGAGCGCACCTTTCCCTCCCCCGCGCTTCTACAACCTCGACCACCACCACTACCACCACCGTCATCACTACCACCACCAACTCCACCACCATCACCGTCACCACAGCTTTGTGTTTCTCTATTGCGTTGTTATGGCGACCTCTTGCAAAGTGGGATCGGGGAACCCCTGGTAGATACTGGCTACTGCGCCGTTACCTTGACCATCCTTGTTGTTCATCGTTTTATCACCCCAAACTCCCTCACTCGAGTAATCATCACCAATATATGCACCCCAATAGGCCTCCTGGTATTCGCTCTCCTCATGTTTGAATTGTCAAGCTGCTGTGGCTTCCCTTCAAGTTCAGAGTATAATTTCGAAAGACACCAAAGCCACCACTGATAACAAAAGGAACGATGGAGGAGTTCAAGCCTGTAAGTGCCTCTAGTTTAGTTTTTTATTCATTGAAAGTAAATAATTAGTAAGTAAATGTCATATTGTGCTATGAATACAAAGGATTAATGTAATACTATAATATAATAATGTGTAGTGCATTCACAACGCTATCATTGCCTCTGTATACCGGTGTAAAAGTGGAGGCGTTACCCTCTTGGTGTGTTTAATAGCCCATGTGCTGAATGAATACTGATGCAGCTTTAGGGATGGAATGCATGTCATTGGTGGTACTGTGTTTGTCTTCCACCAGCATTGAGCTTCCGTCTTATTTGTATTCATGTCCAGAGCTTATTACGGTGTTTTGCTTGCTTGTGCTCTGTCTAATGGTTCCCCTCCACCCTCACACACATACCTCGCTAAGGAAAGGAAAATACTCGGAAAATCTTTGCGATACAGTATTCCCGTCACCACGAAGGCAAGCGTGACTGGGTTTGTTCCATCTCCCGCACAGTTACAATATGGCCGACAAAATGGCAGCGCAAGAGAAACTGAAGCCATGCAGGAGAGAACGAAGTGCAAATAAGGTCACGGAATCCTGCGGGATAGACTGGAATTGATATTCAACAAGGAGAAAGGCATTAAAGGCGGCATCGTTCAACTATGAATCAAAACAATATAGATTTGACTACCGGGTTTTAAATCCTTTCATATAAATAAATGAATAAGGTTATGCAAAGTTTAATGAACCATTGGCTTTAATAAGACAACGGGTACTGACAACTAGACCTAATGATTTAGATGGCAAATGATGCCACGCTGTACTCGAGTAGCCGGTGTTCAAGATTTTTTTTCCTATAAATCTGCAAGTCATGGAAATTGACTACAGACATTCTTACTCGTTTCTCGCTTCCAGGAATTCATCTACACCACATAAAGTCATTAAAGATACATAAGAAGGAAAGTGAGCAAACAACACATTTTATTCATCTGTACTTCGCCTGCCCTAAAACATCTCTCACGCTGGTGAACTAAGTGTGGATTGCTTCGGGGGACGCGAGGGAGAGGCCCCAGTGGTGGTGTGACAGCCGTGTAATGCTCAAATCGTCGCGGTGCAGAGCCGTCCCTGCCGCTCCTCCTCCAGTGTTGGCAAAGTAACACTTGACTGCACTACTTTACACCAACACGTCACCAACACCATCAACACATCGATAACATGCCACTCTTTTCTTTTCATCGCTTCCATACGTGCGTCTGCTGTTCACCAGTTGCGAAACTTTGGCGCAGCGAACTTTCACATTGCCGCCGTAGCTGCACTCTTTCCTTCGCCCCACACCTGGCTCTGTAGACATCCTGGCACTCCCTGACGTGCACTGCTCCTCGCGTACAGTAACACTACGTGAGTGAAAGTGAATATATGGATCCATTTAGCCAAAAGAGATCACACGACTTCAAGTTAGAACAGCATCGCGGAAAGTTCCCAAACTCACAACCAGTGTTGGGTATCTTTCCACCGCACAACTCCGGAGGCTTCCAAAAGCTGTGATTTATGGAGTTAATTTTCCAAACAGATTTACGATCTTTTCCCTTTCACCCTTGTTTCCTCTAAGCTTTGGCTTTCCGTCACACCAACAATCGAACGTCCCCCTACACAATTTGCACACTGGATATCTGAAGGCTTGACCAGTCTTATATACAGTAAAGCCTTCTAGTCAGACTCTAATCACGTGGGTACCGCGCTCTCTTCACGTGGTCTACTCTTGCCAATGCAACGACTTTAACATTGTTCTTGTGATTTGCGGCTCAGGAAACGGTTGCGTTACAGACACAGCTACCTGAAGGACAGGACGGAAGGAAATAGAAGGAATTACGGTGTATCACCTCGCCTGGAGGAGGAGAATCGCCTGAAAGAGAGCTTTACACGAAGGATATCCACAAGCCCGCGCAAGGCCACGCACATCAGGAGGCGTGCACAGGCTGGCCACGCTCCCTGCCGCCTCCCACCACGACTATCCCTGTCCCCCTCCAGAACTTATACCTGTTCCCTCTCCATTTCATTCCTTTTCGCCCCCATCGCGTCCGTGCTCCACACGCCGATACACGTGACTGTGGCACGCCTGTATCTCACATGTCCCTCTAAACGTGAACCCTTGTTATCACGTTAACTCGTGCACCTACCCCTCCCCACCACACACACACACACACACACACACACACACACACACACACACACACACACACACACACACACACACACACACACACACACACACACACACACACACACACACACACAACACGCAGTCTCCCCCACACCCTAAAATACAACACAGGGGACACACCCAAATTTCTCCCCACGGCGTTAAGTTGCAGGGATCATAAGCTGGAGAGGACAAGATTTCACCCAACCATCACGCCCTCGACTCCCTTTCCTTGCCGCACCCCACAGACGCTCATATGTCAGACTCAACCTCTGACATAACCCATCGACTTGGAGGAATGCAGTAACACCTCATACATAATACATAGCAGTACAGGTGGTAGTCTTCATGTACATCAGTGGAGACATCAGACGGCGGTTTTACGTGGTTGTTGTTGCCCCATCGGGCGTATATATTTCTTCTTTTTTGTAAGTACTACAGGAGGGTGAAAAAGTGGTGTTTGAAGGTGAACGAGTGGCCAGAGGAACCAATTGTGGATAGGAGTATGTTGTGGGATTGCTTAAATGTGATGAAGATTATGATCATTATACAGTGTTACTACTGCTACTGCTACTACTACTACTACTACTACTACTACTACTACTACTACTACTACTACTACTACTACTTTATCATCACCGATCATTATCATCATCACCATCATCACCAGCATCATCATCATCATCATCATCATCATCATCATCATCATCATCATCATCATCCAGAAACAGACAAAACACACACACACACACACACACACACACACACACACACACACACACACACACACACACACACACACACACACACACACACACACACACACACACTGTCCATTTTTATTTTTTATTTTATTTTTTTTGGGGGGTCTTTTCTTCCTCTTCCACATCCTCATTTTTTTCCTCCGGGTTCATCTTCATATACAATTACGTTTTTTCTCTCCACATTTTTTCTTCCCTGATCTTTTTTTTTATATTTTTTCTCTTCACATAATTACGCTTGTTCCTGTGCCTCTCCTTACTCTAATGATCGGAATGCGGCTTGAGTTAAATTTAGCTGAGTCAGTTTTTTTTTTTTTTTTTTTTTTTCTCTCTCTCTCTCTCTCTCTCTATCTCTATCTCTCCCAGCACAACCTTGAAACCTCTTTGGCCACAGTCGATACAAGTTGATGATCATGCTTGAAGATTCCAGTCCAGAAATACACACTTTTTTATTTATTTATTTTTTTTTTATCGTATTTTACACAGCGACAGACATTAAAAGAATATTCATGCACGAAAGAGCAAGGGGAGACAAAAAAAAGAAAGTAAAACATACGAGTACATTGACATAGAGGCTCCTCATTTGTAAGACTTGTGATATATATTTGTACTTTAACTAAAAACTGATAACTTCACTTCTTCACCCCATTCATTCTATACTATCTGCTCTTAAACAGCTCTTCTTTCTTTCTTCTTCTTCTTCTTCTTCTTTTTCTTCTCTTCTCTTCTCTTCTCTTCTCTTCTCTTCTGTTCTCTTCTCTTCTCTCCTCCCCTCCTCATCTTCCTCCTTATCATCATCACCCCTCCGCTCCCCTCCCCCATCCTCCCCTCCCCTCTCTTCTCCTCCTCTTCATCTTCCTCCTCATCCTCCTCCTCGTCATCATCACCCCTCCGCTCCCCTCCCCCCTCCTCCCCTCCCCTATCTTCTCCTCCTCTTCATCTTCCTCCCCATCCTCCTCCTCATCATCATCATCTCCCCTCCCGTCCCCTCCCCATCCTTTCCTCTCCTCTCCTCTCCTCTCCTTTGTTCTCTTTTCTTCGTATTTTCCTCGAGTCGGCAACCCACATTCCTTCGAGAGGGAGTATGAAAGCGCCTTAGGAAGTGAACTATCTCGCTTTTTATGTAACTCAACCACCGTCTGTCTTAAAAAGGCGCTAGATGTGTGCGTTGGCAGACCCTCCCCTCCCAACATTTTTCTTTTTTTGGTACCTTAAAGTGAATCTGCTGTAAGAAAGAATTGCTAGATATCTGACATACCTAACCTGGAGATACGAGGTTGTGTATCAGTCTCAAGAATCATTATATATATATATATATATATATATATATATATATATATATATATATATATATATATATATATATATATATATATATATATATATATATATATTTTCACCATTTCATATATCCATCACACATGCGTATGTTCATATTCATCCCACGTGTGTCCATGGCCAGCCAGTCTATTCTGTTTGTAACCTCTCTCCTCCTCCTCTACCTCTCAAGGGAATTTCACACCCACTTCCAGTTTTTCCTTCCTGGTCATTGGCTAAAAAAACGAAGCCTCTCATAAGCTGTTTCACCTCATTTCCTTGCATCTCATAGGTCATTTCTTCCCCTAAAAGTCAAAACGTGATTCACTTAACTGAGATAAATACAACCTGCATGGTAGCGAGCTCACTCCGTCCCAGTCAGTCACCCAGTCACGACCAGTCAGTCTTGGTCTCTCACTCAGTTCCGCTCAGTCACAGTCAGTCTTGAGAGACGCTGCTCACCCATCATTCATATCACCTCAGAGAGAGAGAGCAGTCAATCGTCACGTTATAATCTCGTCTCGTATCAAGTGTGTACATTCTACCTATTATTAAATCCAGAAGAACTCTCATCATACGTGTCTTTTACCCGCACACATGGACAATATCATCTTACTACCCACGACCTCCAAGCTACCAGAAATACCAAGCTCACTACTGGTCCTCCACGCTACCAACACACCAAGCTCCTCATCTGATGCAGCAGTGGCAAGCATCATCAGCTGGGCAAGTACATCATCTAAACTCACAACAGTAAAGTGGAGAGTCATCAAATCTTAGAGCAGAGGTGATCAGCGGTAGTCAGTCAAAAAGGAAACACTTGTATGTGTAGATGAAAGTTATAGGTACAAGGCAGTGGAAGAAAAAAAAAAAAAAAAAAGAGCATACACAGTAATACAAATGCGATAAACGTGAATTAGAGTAACTAGTATCAATATGTTACATACTAACACAAACGTAAGAGCAGCGGGTAATAATAGACAATAAAGTGATCGAAACAGTAATAGAAACAAGATAGAGAGAAACTGAAGATATGAAGGAGAAAAGTTCTTAGTTGTAAACAGAAAAAAAAAAAAACTTATTGGTACTCCACAAAATAATTCAGAGACGGAAGTAGAAACTTGATGGAGAGAACTGAAGATGCGTAATTGAGAACAAGTCCTGAGTAGCAAAGAAAAAAATCCAGAACTTCATTACAGGTTCAGTGATTTTTTTTTTAGTCTAAGGAACATTAAATTCTAAGCACTCAGTGTCACAATAACCTAACGAGGCGCCTTAGTGTCTTTAGATAGAAAGCTGTAGTCTTCATTAGTATAGTTGTATTTTCATCTTAGTTTATAATGTGTATTCTTGTATGCGTGTATGTAATTTCATGCTTGTATGCAAAGTGATAAATTTATGTGAAAGAAAACAACGCAAAGTAACTAAACATGCGCAAAATGGAAGCAAAGTAAAATGACAACTACTGAAATAGAAACCGGAAAAGAAGAGAAAGAAAAAAAAAAAGAAAAATGTGCAAGTGGGGAGAAGCTGTGAGTAGCAATGATAAGAGGAATTCCACAACCTGAGCAGGTACTGAGAGGGCGCAGCGAGGCGGTAAAGGGGATGATCAGGGAAGAAGTGGTGGAAGGCCGTGAAGGGTTAGCTAGAGTAACCACGCCCATTTTCACTCATCCCCTACACACACACACACACACACACACACACACACA
>NC_087155.1:29047555-29052555 GCF_035594125.1 Scylla paramamosain | reverse complement strand
GAAGAAAATAACTATAAGTAACGAAAGTAATGAAGAGACAAGAAATGTCGGGAGGAGTACAGGAAAGAAAAATTCAAAATGAACTTGAAATAAGGCAACAAAGTAAGAATAGAAATTCAGAATTTCGAATAGTCGGGAAAAATAGTTTATGGAAGTGAACGAGGCGTTGAAAGGATTTGGAGATAAAGGTGATGGCGAGAATCTCGGAAATATAGATGAAAGCGAGAAGCACGAAGGTGGCCAGTGTGTTAATTTTGTCCTGCTTACTGAGGCTGGGACGTCGCGGCGCCGCGCTGTGTATTAGTGTTTATTGTAGCTATTCTCATTTAAAATGAAAGTTTTTTTTTATAGCCTTCCAGGATTGTATGTACTTGATCGTGTACTTCTACATAATTCAGTAGTGTGTCAGCTTTTTATGAAGTAAAAATAAATTGATAATGCTGATGAAAGAATATTTTTTCTTGTCCTGAAATTATTTTAGTTTCCATTTTTCTTCTTCGTCGATGATTATGCATCAGCTGTTTAGCTGTATTTCTTCTCTGTCTGTTTGCACTTCCTGTGTTTGTGCCACAAGCATCATGTAAAGGTTCTCTGACACTTCATCGTTCACAGAGAAGGTCTGTGTTCTGGCGTGGGTGTGCGGGACTGGTTGTGGAAAGCCTTGGAGATTGATAGTGAGGCCTGAGATCCTGCCACGTGATATTCAGATCAACGAGTTTTTCTCCCTCCTATCTCGGGTACCGGAGGTCGCCTTGGAAACTTGTGCCTGCGCCGCATTGCTTGGCGTGTGCAGCTGCTTTGTGAACCGCTTACCGTGTACACCTGCTCCTAAATAGGATGGAAAATAGGTGAGGATGAAATGAACCCGCTGATTGGAAACGACGATTTTATGTGTTAGAACATAGCGTGCATTACATTAAGTTTTATAATCACACTCAGTTGAAGCGGGAATAAATATTGACGTAGGTGAAAGCGAACTTTATTTTATTGCCGTGATTGAAAGCGAACTAAGTTACCTTAATGTTTAGTTGAATAAATAAGTTCGATATTATTACCATATATAAAAAATGAAATATTTTGTCATCATATTTAATTGAAATCGAAGGGAGGGTACACAGGCCGTTTTGTTCCTGAGGAGCATGTTGGTCCAGGAGAGAGAGAGAGAGAGAGAGAGAGAGAGAGAGAGAGAGAGAGAGAGAGAGAGAGAGAGAGAGAGAGAGAGAGAGATTATAATGAACAGAATTCAGGCAAATCACCCGCTTAACTTGATTACCAAAATAACACCTGCTACAGGACTACCAGTAAAGTGAATAAGAAAATACTCGATTATTTAATTTATTCACAGCAAAGACGCCATCAGTAGGCAAGTCTATCACAGAAAATTGTAGTAGGTTGACGTTTTTGCCGCTAAAAGTCACTCTCCCTGAAGCGACGCCCTGCGTGTACGCCCACCTGGCTTGAAGCGGACTGAACCGCCCTAAAATACTTCACTGTACCAAACATGGCTTTACCAAAATATTGCATCGCACGTAACTGTCCAAAATTATTACACTGCACTAACTGCCACAACATTTTCCGCTGTACCAAATATAGCTGTTCCAAAAATGTACTTGAATGTTCTAAAATATTGTGCTGTACGTAACCTGTTTATGAAATATTGCATTGCACTTAACTCCCTCAAAATATTGCTCAATACTTAACATAGCTGTCCCTAATCTCTGCCTTGTACTTAACTGTCCTCACATACTGCAGTGGATGTACACCAAATACCCCAGTATGGTGCACTACAAATAAGTCAACAGGGCAAGACTGTTGCCCTGCCCAAAACCCGTCCTGAAATACTGCATTGCACTTGACCCAAAAATTATACACTGTATTCAGTTACCCGCACTACACATGACATACTTCCCTTAAAAAATATTGCAGTATACCTAACCTTACCGCCCTAATACATTGCATTCTTTTTTTTTTTTTTTTCACAGCAAAATGATTATTATTATCCTAACTACCTTAAAAAATTGCTTTTATCATATTTCACTGTGAATAATCTAATTGCCTTAGAATATTTCATTCCGCTTAATCCAGTTGTTTTAGTTACATCTCACTGCAAAACTAAAATCCTAACTACCCTAAAATATTGCACTAGTCATATTTCATTCCACATACCTAACTAAACTAAACTATTGCATACCGCTTAATTCAGTTGTCTTTGTTGAATTTCGCGTACCCTAACTGACCTAAGACATTGCATTGCTCTCAGCTCCAACCTGTTCCTAACCTTCCACAGTGTCATAATATGTAGCATTACTCGTACTAGCGATCACTGTACTTTGTAAACCGGAGCTGCCTCTATGGAGTACGCGTTTCCAAATAGTTAACTTCAGCACTCAATGTCGTTGCCAGGCCCTTAGTTTAGTAATAAATGCCGTGTATGTATATGTATAAGTAAGGTTTTCCCTCAAGTTTCTCGTTTTTATATTTTCTGAAGGGATGATCATATGAAAAGGGGAGAGTTGGACAATGAGAAGAGAGAGAGAGAGAGAGAGGAGAGAGAGGAGGAGAGAGAGAGGAGAGAGAGAGAGAGAGAGAGAGAGAGAGAGAGATTAACGACGCATTCCTCGTGATTCCCGTCATTATTATTACATAAGGGCACTGTGTTGATGGCAGATGGTGGTGGTGGGTGGTGGTGGTGGTCGTAGTAGCAGCAGTATTAGTTGTAGTAGTAGTAGAAGTTCTTGTAGTGGTCTGTCAGGATTCTTTCATCAAGTAGTCAATCGGGTCTCTTCCCTAACGTCCCTGACATTAAGCGTAGGGGAACGAAGGCCGCGTAAATTAAAACCACTCGTTAATATAAATAGAAAAAATATCAATGGCAGTGCCACAACAGTGTGCTAGATTAGTACTTATACATATGTTTCTTAACTATCGCTGATTGGACATTGTGTACTTGCGTTATTCTCTCTCTCTCTCTCTCTCTCTCTCTCTCTCTCTCTCTCTCTCTCCTCTCCTCTCCTCTCTCTCTCTCTCTCTCTCCTCTCTCTCTTCTCTCTCTCTCTCTCTCTCTCTCTCTCTCGATGTGCGGTTCACTAAACAACTTAATGTTACAACTTTCTCTTGCAACTTAAACATTTCTTGTCATCTTCTCACACGATACTCGCGACACTCACCCCCTCACATTCACTACTCTGCCCTGCACATTGCTCACTGGTGTTTACTATTCCTGGCATCCTAAGAGTATCACAGCCTTCAAACTGACCACGCAGCCACCTTCCTGATTCTTCGTAAGTGTGTTCCTCATAGTAATCAGAAATGGAATGCTAGCGGAAAGGCTCTCCAGGGTCTCTCATTTATGCTGTTATAGAGTGAACACCTGACGAACAGACGGAGGAGCACAGCAGACGCGGAAGATTTTTGATTCATAAACTGTTTTACTAGCAGTGCTCGCCTGCCTGCTTGTGTGTGTGTGTGTGTGTGTGTGTTTGTGTGTCTGTGTGTGTTTGTGTGTCTGTCTATCTGTGTATATATATATATATATATATATATATAGTATATATATATATATATATATATATATATATATATATATATATATATATATATATATATATATATATATATATATATATATATATATATATATATATATATATATATATATATATATATATATATATGCCTGCCCATTTATACCCTTTATTTATGACAACCTGCCTCTCTGCATGTTTGTAATTTTTTTCCTGTACGTGGTATGTCTATTTATCTCGCTCTTCCAAACCATTGAGTCAGAATTCTAGAATAAAAACAAGTATTTCTAACGCCAATAGTCGATAAGCAAACTTAAAGGAAAAGCAGCAAGGTTGGCGGAGATCCCAGCTGTAGTCTGAAGGTAAATTGAGTAGACACGTGCCAGACTAAGAGGGGAAGAGAAAGTGGCGCGATGAGTAAGGCCTCTGTCCTGCGCTGAATTGGATGTGACTGTCAATACTGGTGATGGAAGCTAATGGTAAGTTGCTGGTACGTGTGCCTTCTTACCCGGCGTCCTGCTGGCCGAGATGACCCATCCACTGGGTGGTAGTGGTGGTGGTGGTGGTGTAGGGTGTGGTGGGTGTGATGAGGGCATAAAGTAGAGGCAAGGGTGTAGTAATGTGGATGGTTAGAGGGTGGAAGGTGGTAGTAGCGATGGGAGCGGTCATAGGAGTAGGAGTATTAGTAGCAGCAGTAATGATATTATAAGTAGCATTAATAGTAGAATTAGTAGGCATTAGTAGTAGCCTCTCAACACCGACACCAACAAGAACAGCGGTTGAAATATATAGTAGTAGTAGAAGTAGGAGTAGCATTAGCAGCAAATTATTAGTAGTAATACGTTGTAGCAGTGTCAGCAGCAACAACAGCATTTATATATATATATATATATATATATATATATATATATATATATATATATATATATATATATATATATATATATATATATATATATATATATATATATATATATATATATATATATATATATATATATATAATTTATTTTATTTATTTTTTTAATGTAGGAGGGGACACTGGCCAAGGGCAACAAAAATCCAATAAAAAAAATGCCCACTGAAATTGCCAGTCCCATAAAAAGGGTCAAAGCAGTAGTCAAAAATTGATGGATAAGTGTCTTGAAACCTCCCTCTTGAAGGAATTCAAGTCATAGGAAGATGGAAATACAGAAGCCGGCAGGGAGTTCCAGAGTTTACCAGAGAAAGGGATGAATAATTGAGAATACTGGTTAACTCTTGCAGCGAGGCCGCGGGAGGAGGGGAGGCATGCAGTTAGCAAGATCAGAAGAGCAGTTAGCATGAAAATAGCGGTAGAAGATAGCTAGAGATGCAACATTGCGGCGGGTGAGAGAGAGGCTGAAGACAGTCAGTTAGAGGAGAGGAGTTGATGAGACGAAAAGCTGTTGATTCCACTCTGTCTAGAAGAGCAGTATGAGTGGAACCCCCCCAGAC
>NC_087155.1:29022555-29045055 GCF_035594125.1 Scylla paramamosain | reverse complement strand
GTGTGTGTGTGTGTGTGTGTGTGTGTGTGTGTGTGTGTGTGTGTGTGTGTGTGTGTGTGTGTGTGTGTGTGTGTGTGTGTGTGTGTGGTTGGGTGGCTGGCTGGGTGTGTGTGGGTGTGGGTAAGGATGTTTGTTGTGCAGCATTATTCTTATGAGATCCAAGCCATCTTTCACAAAAAAAAAGTGAAACGCAACACCTGTAGCTTGGGAGGAGCCGTTTATCTTTGCAACCCTGAGTCCTGAGTCCGGTCCTCAACCCCGATGGGACCTCTTCCCTCTGATGGTATCGGGATTATTTTTTATATTTTTTTCTCAACTTGATACTCTTTTTTATTGGCAGGAGCGGGAAGGAAAGGTAATAAATGCCCTCAAGGTTGCCACACCTACAGGAACGCGCCGCATCCTGCACGGGGAGAGTCATGAGTGTGAACGCGTCTCTCTGTTAGTGTATTTCCTCGTCGAATGGAAAAGTCAGCCAGCGTGGAGAGGTGTTCATTACTTTATAGCTGATTAATGGTTGGTTCAGGTGGTAACAGGTCACATCTGGCTGCTGCCAAGAACCACCGCTCGTGTATGTAAGTCGGCGACACATAAAAACAAGACCGTTAGTGTCGCGGAGAACCTGCTCCCCGCCCTCCCTATCTTCCCGCTCGTACTCTGGTGGCGTCCTCTACTCTTCACCATCCCTGTTTTTCCTTCCAGCACCCCATCTCTTCCCTCCGTCAATCCCAATTTTCCTTTTAATTTTCCACCCATCACCTCTCTTCTGGCCATCACTACTTTTTCCCTACATAATTTACAACCTCCATCACTCCTCTTCTTCCTCCTTTTTCCCCCAGTTTCCCTCCGTCACTTTACGTTTTCTAACATCTTGATCTCTTCCCTCCATCGACCCCTGTTTTCCCCTTCATCACTGCTGCTTTTCTCACTCCCACTCCTTTTTTCCCCCTACAACTTCTCACCCTTTTCCTCCGTTACTTTTATTTTTTTTTCCCCTCTATCATCCATCGCTCATTTTACTTCCATCACCACCTGTTCCCTCCATCATCCCATATTCCATCCCGTCACCGCCCATCCCCCCTTCAATTCACCTTCACAGTTATTCCGTTTTCCCTTCAGAACCCGTTTTCCCTCTACTAGTTTTTCCTTCATGACTCCTCCTCCCCCTTTCCCTGCGTCATTCCTTTCCCCTTCATCACTGCCCCTTTTTCCCCTCCATCATTTTTTTTTTCCCTCCTTGCCTTCCTGCCACGGCCGACCAAGGGATGATGGGCAGCAGGTGAAGTGAAGCGTCTCTCAAGGTCCGCGACATTGACTTAGGATGGTCCCCCAGGATCGTCCCTCTTTACCCTCCCAAGGTTACTCCAAGGATAGTGGTGGGCGACCTTTAAGTTTTCCTTCCTGGTTCTAATGATTGCGGTAAGATCCCCAACACGATTCTCAAGTTGTATTAACGGCTCAGTCACGTGTCTGTATAATATACCTTTAATCTGTACTTGTATTTATGTGCGTATCGCCCCTTTTTGCTCATACATGCCGCCCCTTATTTCTCGTGTACTTCTGGTCTTCCCCTATTGAAGATTCTCGTTTTTTTATTCTTTTTTTCTTTACTCATCCCGCAGCTACCGCCTTTCCTCATCTGGTCGGCAAGGCAAGGGAGGCGTGACCGAGGCCTTCGTGCGATACCTGATCCCTTGTTAGCTATCGACTAGTCATTGTTAGCATTGTGTTGTTGGTGCTAATGGGGTTTCTGTGCTCTTCTTTCTTTCTTCTCCCTTACCAGGTAGACAGAGGTACTGAGGTGCGGATATGCAAATGTTTGGCAAGCTTAGTTTCAATGGGAGATGTGTAGCGTTTTAGCGGTTGGTATTACGGAGGCTTGGTTTGACAGGGGTGGTGATGTGCGGATATGTGGATGTTTAACTGTGATGTTACCCTGTTTCTTGTTTAGTGTCTTGTGGATGTGTGGCTTTGTTAGCGTGGAATGTTGTCTTATGCGTGGTGTTGTTTCCCTTTTGTGTGGAGCAGTGTGGATGTGTCGATATTTTAACGTCTAAGTTTTTGGTTAGTGTCTGTGTGAAGTGACGTGGGTAAGTGGATGTTTTGGCTTGTAATATTGCCTTTTTGCGTGGAGTTCTTTTCCTATATGTGGAGTTTTCTGGCTGTGATTAAAGTTTGTGAGACCGTTGATGTGGTGTGAATGTGTGGGAGTCTAGCGTAAATATGTGGCATTGTTTTTTTTTTTTTTTTTTTTTATGTGTAGTTTTTGGCCATGTTTAAAGTGTGAAGACTTGATGTGGCGTGAATGTGTGGAAGTTTAACGTGATATAGCGCTAATACTTGAAGACGCGGCGTGAAAATAGATGTTTGTGGACGTAATATGACGATTTCGATGTGTAATGCTGGCTCCGTGCGTGGACATCATGTTGCGGTTAGAGTGTGGGCGTGGCGTGAGTGCGTGGGAGCCTGGCGTGGCGTGGCGTGTAGAGCGTCGAGGTGTGAAGATGCAGCGTTCAAGTAGGTGTTGGTGGGCATTGTTAGCAGTGAACTGAAGCGTGTCCCTCAATGTCAAGCTGCGTTGTCTTTGCCGATGACTGGTGCGAGTCACGATGCGAGGCCTGAGGGAAGGGAGAGGGAGGTGCGGGAGGACGGTGTGGGATGCAGTGTCTGTCTGTCCTTCGCTGCCTCCCTCTTTCTCTTGATCTTTTGCCCCTTTCTGTTATCTTGCATCCTTACGGGTTGTGGTTTTCTTGTTTCTTTCATTTTTGTTCTTTTTACTTTGGTCCTGCTTTTTATATGTATTATGTGTTTTTCTTTTCTCAATATTTTTTTTCTTTGTTTTCCTTATATATATGTTTTTTTTCAGTCAGTTTTCTTTTTTTTTTTCTTTCTTTTTTTCGCTTCTTTTTGGTTCTTCATTTTCTTTCTCCTTTATATATTGTTTTTCTTAGTTATTAGTTTTCGTCTTCCTCCTTCCTCCTTCTTCCTTCCTCCTCTCCTGTCCTCTCGTCTCCTCTCCCATCCCCTCCCCACCTCCCTTCCCTCAATACTACCTTCAAACTCTCCTAAGAAACAAGCCTCACCTTTCATTCACACATTGCACAAGTTTCCCCCATGCATTCTACCACTCACGGTAACCTTCCCTCTGGCCTAAGCATACGTGGGAGTCGCTGGAGGAAGTGGTGGCAGTTCAGGAGAGAAGGAGGGAGTCTAGTTGGGCGGGGATGTGGGCGTACCGCTTCAACGCCTGCCGGAAGACCCACCCCGCCCATTGCTTCACACATGGAGGAAGGGGAGGGGGTTGGAAATAGAGGGGAAGGGGTAGGGAGGAGAGGGGAAGGGAGGGTAGGTAGAGGAGCGGTTTCGTCATTCAGGAATTGAAGGTTTCTTGTCTCCCTTTTTTCCCCTTCCTCCTCCTCCTCCTCCTCCTCCTCCTCCTCCCTGTCTTTCCGTATTGGAAGCTTGTACTCATGATTTTCCCTTTTCTTCTTTTTTCTCTCTCTTTTTTTCCAACGGCTCATCTCAGGACTGGTAATGTTGCATCAGTTGAATTTTATAATGAAACTCCTCTCCTCTTATTTTTGTCCGATACTGCGTTTGTTGAAGGTTCTGATAAAATTATGGTATAATCTTAAAAGCAGGAAGGATTTATGTTGGGTAATATGTGGAAAAAGAGTGAAAAAAAATGTATGGGTATTTGTTGTATGTTGTACAGCACGATCAAGAGTATTGGGACGAGAATATTTAGAGATTGCTGCAAGAAGTATATATAAGAAAAGAAAAAAGAAAAAACAGTGAACAGAATATGAAAACTGCTCTTTGCCGGTCTCTCTCTCTCTCTCTCTCTCTCTCTCTGGTATACATAGTGTCATGTGGGAAACTCATGCCTGTCCCAGCGACCATCCGGATTCTGTATCGAGGCGGAGGAGCAGAAGAGTCCCCGCCTCTCTCCAGGATCCACAGATGGCAAAAAGACTGCTTCTCAGGCCGCAGCCACGCCCCTCTCCCACTCCCTCTCCCTCATCTCCTCGTCCCTCCCTCCCTTCTCTCTCTCTCTCTCTCTCTCTCTCTCTCTCTCTCTCTCTCTCTCTCTCTCTCTCTCTCTCTCTCTCTCTCTCTCTCTCTCTCTCTCTCTCCTAGCAAACTTTCTTTTTTTTTGTTTTATGTTGTGTCTTTTGTTTTTCCTCTCCGTGATCTTTCCTACTTACATCATTCATAAGAGTCTCCTCAATTTGTTTTCTCTCTGGCAGACTTGTTCTTTGTTTCTTCTTGGTGGTGTTGGGTTCGCTGGCTGTGTGTGTGTGTGTGTGTGTGTGTGTGTGTGTGTGTGTGTGTGTGTGTGTGTGTGTGTGTGTGTGTGTGATAATTTTGTGGGATTGATGTTTTTTATTTTTTTAATATATACTCTTTTTTTCTCCATGTTTTCCTTTTTTTTTTTCTCTATAATCGAGCATAGTTTCTCTTTTTTGGTAACATTCTTATAGGATTTTCTCTCTCTCTCTCTCTCTCTCTCTCTCTCTCTCTCTCTCTCTCTCTCTCTCTCTCTCTCTCTCTCTCTCTCTCTCTCTCTCTCTCTCTCTCTCTCTCTCTCTCTCTCTCTCTCTCTCTCTCTCTCTCTCTCTCTCTCTCACTCCCATTCTCTCTCTCTCTCTCTCTCTCTCTCTCTCTCTCTCTCTCTCTCTCTCTCTCTCTCTCTCTCTCTCTCTCTCTCTCTCTCTCTCTCTCTCTCTCTCTCTCTCTCTCTCTCTCTCTCTCTCTCTCTCTGACAAAAATTCTTCCATTCGCTGGACATTCTTATGAACAATACAGTTATCGTATTTGGTGAAGATGAGCAGTGAGATGCAATTCGTTGTGTGTGGAGTTCTTGTACGTGTCATCTGCCGGGTTATCTTACCGTAACTCAGGTAAAAAGGAGACCAGACACCCTCTGCCGTACAAATGTTCTTATTGTAGAAAAAAAATCAATTGTAACTTGTTAAATGAATTATTCAAGTCCGTAGGTTTACGCGAAGAATGAGACAAGCTGTGTGCCTCGCCTGGTTACCAAATATGCCGTAATTACTTCTTGGAAAAAAAAAAAAGTTCTGTAACCGGGGAGCAGCCAGC
Organism: Scylla paramamosain; assembly: GCF_035594125.1. NCBI lineage: Eukaryota > Metazoa > Arthropoda > Malacostraca > Decapoda > Portunidae > Scylla > Scylla paramamosain. Next base: position 29,039,949 of record NC_087155.1, on the reverse strand, counting down.
CGGTCAGCCAGGCCTCTCGGGAAGCAGCAGCCAACTAGTTCACCTCGCGGGGCCGCCCCTGCTCTTGGCCGGTTCCAACTTAGCCCCAATTAATATTCCTCGTGCCATCAAATAATTTCTTTGGGACCATTTTGCTGCACCATCACTGCCGGCCTTGAACGCTGCAGCACAGTCAGTAGGCCTCGTGTGTGCGATTTACACGTGTGCTGAGGGAACTTATCTTTCTCTAAATTGAAATTCATGCATCTTTCTGTTTTTTTTTTTTTTTTTTTTTTTTTTACGTAGTTATTGAAGTAAGAAGGATAAAGAACTAAAAATAGGAAGACAATGTAGGAAAATGTGAACCAGGTAAACGCCATTACGCCCACGTGTATTTTACTCACTCATTTTCTTATTTTTTGGTGTGTTTGCCCATGAGCACACAGTGACGCCTGAACATGTTACGGTTTTTTTCGCTCCATCACTTGCATTTTTTTTTAGATATTAATGTGTTGTTGTCATGCAGTCTCAGGCGCTGCACCAGCCACAGCACCAATCCTCCTGGTCCTCCTTTGACGTCCTAACACACTTTTCTACTTTTTCTTGCAGGCGTGGCTCTGCATCGCGTGTACCTGCTTTCCTGCGGGGCCAGCCTGGAGTGCTAGCGTTCACCTATCTCTGTGCTGAGTGGCCACAGGAAAGGTTGGTGGATGTTAACATTTAGTACTAATAATGTCGCCGTGTCACCGTCATTCCCTGAACAGTAAGTAAGGGTAGGCACTGAAGGCAATTGTCATTAACTGTCTTCTTTTTCTGTTGTTGATGTCGTTGTTGTTGTTGTTGTTGTTGTTGTTGTTGTTGTTGTTGTTTTGTTATTATTATTATTATTATTATTATTTCTATTATTATTATTATTATTATTATTATTTTTATTATTATTATTATTATTATTATTATTATTATGTTATTCAACGCTACTTACCATCTCTCTCTCTCTCTCTCTCTCTCTCTCTCTCTCTCTCTCTCTCTCTCTCTCTCTCTCTCTCTCTCTCTCTCTCTCTCTCTCTCTCTCTCTCTCTCTCTCTCTCTCTCTAGGTTTAGAAGCTAACTTGTAAGGAAATGGTTAGGAATTTGCACGTAGGCACGCAAAAGTCTTATCTTGGCAGCGCTTAACTTACTGGAGATGTTGTCAAGGTGCACTAGACATAATTAGGTAGACAGATAGGTAGATAAATAGAGTGGCGGATAGATGGATAAAGACCGAGAGATATAAAGGTAGATAGAGACATGTGTGTATTATTAACATTATTGTTATTATTGTTGTTGTTGTTGTTATTGTTGTTGTTGTTGTTGTTGTTGTTATTGTTGTTGCTGTTGCTGTTGTTACCTTTATTATTATTATTTGCTTTGCTATATACTATGATATTATTTCTTGCATGCTTGTACGCCAGATACCTAGTACAAGTGCACTCCTCTGTGGTGGTTGGCAGCGACGTATAACCTTTACGCCTCTCATCGCCTCACTCACCGTTAATTCAATAGTCCCAAATTGTTATACTAGACCCTTTTTTTTTTTTTTTTATCATGGGGAAACTGTAAACAATATTGCCTTGGCTGCCTGGATAAGAAGTGGAGTCGTCACCCTTGGTTGGATTCCTTTTGCTTTCCTCTTCCTTGCACTTCACTGAGACACATTTATTATTACTATTATTTTACTATTATTACTATTATTTTTTTCTTTCATCCAGGAACGGTGTTGGTGACAGGCTGAATAATATACTTTACTGTCTTTATCTGTATTACAAATTGAGGGTTTGGCTTATTTTGTTTTATAAATGTTCTTGTTTATTTGTTAGTTTGGGTGTATTGGGCTGTTTGTATTTATATTAACTATGGAAATAATAGTGTTGAATTTATTTTTATATATTTCTTGTTCATCCATTCGTTTGGTCTACTGGTATTCATTTTAGTAGTGGAAATGATAGCGTAGAAGTTTTTTCTGCTTATGTATCCGTTTGAATGAACCTTCTGGCATTTATTTATTTATTTCCGCATTTCCATTTTATTGTATGAATTTTTTTGCCTTATCTCTCAGACTAGATACGCTTTGCTATTTTATTTGTATTAACGTTGGAAATATCAGCGTATCATTGCTCAGGTTTACACATCAGCACTGCGCCAGAATGAAAGTCGACACACTCACTATTACACCAATCAGTCTGACGTGGAAATGAATATCAAGATCCTGTTCCTCATTCCACCACACGAGAAAAAAATTACCACCGTCCAGAAAAAAAAAAAATGAAAGGAAGAAGTCAAATTGTATCTATGCACAAGTGATCTTTACTGCAGTAGTGATACCAAACCATAAGTTAATACCTGTTATTGTATCGCGTTCAGTAATCTCAAGAACACCCCGACACAGAAGTGAAAGATTACCAAAGCACCAATCTTGCCTCATCAGCTCGCATTGCTCGTAATCTCCTTGGAAAATTGCTCAGTCCAAATTATTATAAAAAGATCGAATCATACGTAAAGCAACCCGTGCAGGTATTCCTTATTATTATTGTTATTTATGTATTTATTTTTTTATTTATTTGTCTTTTTTTTAAGGGTTACTCGACAAAGGCAACAAAATTAACAAAAAAGAAAGGAAAGAAAAAGGTCCTCTGAATACTATGCCCAGTTACACAGATGTGGTCAGCGTTCATACAAGCGTCGTGGGAATATGAATTAACACAGTAGTTACCTTCGGCAGTAGATAAACATTCACTCTTCGTGCTTGGAAAAAGTGTTACCTCATCATGATGTAGCGGTTGTCGCCTTGCTAATTGCGCCTCACGCCACCATGTGCCACCACCGGACGTCCCTACTTGCCCTGCTGACCCATCGCGTGTGTACGTGCTCTGACATCCCAGTAGCGGGGGGGAGGGGGAGAGAGAGAGAGAGAGAGAGAGAGAGAGAGAGAGAGAGAGAGAGAGAGAGAGAGAGAGAGAGAGAGAGAGAGAGAGAGAGAGAGAGAGAGAGAGAGAGAGAGAGTCGGGATTTGAAACCACTTCTTTTGTTATTTGAATTCTACACAGAGAGAAAACCAGCCGTTCATGTTAGTCAGTAGCCACACTATGAAGTATTTGGAGTTCGTATTCACGCCCATCAAGGAAGGCAGCGTGTTCTCAGCTCACCACACAGCTACTCGTATTTCTTTCAAGTCTTCCTGTCATTTTATGGATAACGTTTTTATGGAAACTGGTGCTTGTTGTTGCTGTGCTAATTTCAAACGAGTCTCTCTCTCTCTCTCTCTCTCTCTCTCTCTCTCTCTCTCTCTCTCTCTCTCTCTCTCTCTCTCTCTCTCTCTCTCTCTCTCTCTCTCTCTCTCTCTCTCTCTCTCTCTCTCTCTCTCTCTCACTTTTCGGCCTCATGATGCAAGGGAGATGCATCGCTTTTTAGTGTTTTAAGCTTTCAAATTTCTTTTGGAAACAGTAAATAATTAAAAAGGCAAAAGAGCCAACGAATTAGTAAATAAGTAAAAAGTAAACTTTTCGGAACCTTCATGGAAATTTGTTATGCTCGAAGAATTTTTCATGAGTGGAAGCACCGAGACAGATGGTATGTACGTCAAATAGATAATTAAGGGCGTGGTGAACAACATGGAGGTAGTTAGTAATTGTGCCCAGTTGACTTTGTAACCGTATTTCAAGGTGTGTACAAGTCTGTTTATTAATACATTTAATGGCTAGTGTGTAACGCGTCATGTGCTTGGAAAGGAAGATGCTCCTTTGATGCGAGTCACCTTGGGGGAGGTATGAGACTACTTACTGTCTTGCTGTGATACAGTTACGCAGGTATACTATAAGCAGCATTGAAAAATGTAGCCAGTTAAATAAGAAACCACGACTGCTGTTTTACAATATCGCTACAAAGAACTTCAGCATCCATGTGCACAGAAACAATGGAAATGACAAAGTAAAAAGAATTACAATTATCATAGATAAAATTCCACATTCAACATAGTGCGACACGAAGTCTGTGACCTCACCTCTGGCCGTAATTTCAGATGCATTGCACAAGCGAGAAGTTGCCAACAGCAGTGGAAAGCCTCAATAAGGAGAATAAGGCATGTGTGACGATAGGCGGAAAAGGAAGTGGAGCAGGCTTCTTTCCAGTGAAGGTTGTCTAAAGGCCGGGAGATCTTATGTGTTTGTGGTTGTTCAACATATTAATGGATGGTAAGGGAGGTTAAAGGGTTAAGGTACAAGGACTACAATAGTGTATGGAGGTCAGATACAATGGGAAGTGAGTCAACAAGTGAGTCGGCCGTTGTTTAAGGATGATGGAACATTTGTTATTGTAGTAAAGAAAACCCGCCAAGTCTGGACTCTGGATACAGGATCACCACCCCAAGAGAAAGAGGCAAGATCTTGTCCAGAGGCAGGAACAACAGTACCCGTAAATGTTGACGCTGCTCTCAAGGACTTCCCCTTGTGTCAGGATAGGTCTTGCTTTAATTGCCGTCTTGTTTGTTTCCTTCAGCTCCTTCGTAGAGAGACCAGGGCGTTGGAAACAAGAACACGTTGATGCCTGGCGATATAATGCGGCTAGAGAGATATCATAACTTATAATTCTAGTTATATTTCCTTTCCCAAAAAGTGATTCGTTGAGTACCACCTTGAATAAGGACGAACTTAACAGAACCAGTTATGGGAATTCATTGGATACGAAGTGCGGACGAAAACTTGTAGCGCTTCTTTATGCTGCAGAACCCATCCCCTCCACTACAGGCCATCGACATGGCCACCACGCACCTAAGGAGCTATTCGTTTGCCCCTAACACTCGTGCTTCCTAGCTTTCAGTAACTCTGAGTCCACCCATCGCCGGAAAAGAGAAAAGAACAGTTTATGTAAGGCCGAGGACGAAGGTGACGAACTATAACTTGTTTAGTTCGAAATTATAAAAAGAAAAAAAATAATAGCCTTCGCGAAATATACTTAGAATTGCATGTCGTCGTAAATCAAAGTCTAACGACTACATTGATTGAGAGACAGTGACCCCATCATCACGTAAGGTGTTCCCAGTTACTGTTGCTGTCGTTGAGGCATTATTAGCTGTAAGGAAGAACACGAAAAAAAAAACAAGAAACATCCCACTATGTTCTTTGTACGAGGAGGGGATGCAGTACCTTGCTCTGCCTGTATTCTGTTTTACTTTTTTTTTCAACAGATATCCTATACACCTACAGGTCTGCCTGATGTCTGTCCCCCCCCCTCTCTCTCTCTCTCTCTCTCTCTCTCTCTCTCTCTCTCTCTCTCTCTCTCTCTCTCTCTCTCTCTCTCTCTCTCTCTCTCTCTCTCTCTCTCTCTCTCTCTCTCTCTCTCTCTCTCTCTCTCTCTCTCTCTCTCTCTCTCTCTCTCTCTCAAATAACGTTTTGTAATGCTGATGAAAAAAAGTGCCATGAATAGATGATCCTCGGCATAGTAATCTGGCAGTCCTCAGGCCACAGTCCTGCAATCTTCGCCCAGCATACTAATGTGATTGAAATGATACGCAATAGTTTCGCGTTCATCCGACTCACAAGTTGTTAGGCATCACCATACCGGGCGTGGTGATGATGTGCAACAAACATCAACGCCGCGTTACTGATAGACTCAGTTAATTCTGTCTCCATCATGCAATGCCTTGGTATCCTTTGTTACATTTTTTTATTACTTCGTTAAAAACTGTAATTGCTCGCTCTTATGTGTGTCAATAGTATGTGTGTGTGTGTGTGTGTGTGTGTGTGTGTGTGTGTGTGTGTGTGTGTGTGTGTGTGTGTGTGTGTGTGTGTGTGTGTGTGTGTGTGTGTGTGTGTGTGTGTGTGTGTGACGAATGAATACACACGTGAGTGGGTGTAGTACAATATGTAGAAGAATTACTAATGTGTTTGATATTCTTCACACACACACACACACACACACACACACATACACACACACACATACACACACACACACACACACACACACACACACACACACACACACACACACACACACACACACACACACACACACACACACACACGAAATATAAGAAAATAAGGGAAGCTGCAAGAGACCCTCAGGTCTACACCTAGCATTTCCTGCATAAAACAAACCTACTAATTTCCAACTATCATCCTCATCCATGAATTTTTCGAATTTTTTGAAGCTCCCTAATGACTCGGCACTAACGCCTGACTCAAGTCGATTCTATTCATCCACCACTATTTGAGAACCTATTCCTACTTTTTTTTTATATAAATTTATCAAGCTTGAATCCATTATTTCTTGCTGTAACATAACTGACTTTAAAGGTTTTGCCTATGCCACTCTTGTTATAGCCTATGCCATTTAAAGACGTCTGTCAGATCCCCTCTTAACCTGTGCCTCTCTAGGGAATGTAAATTTAAAAGCTTCATTCTCTTTTCGAAAACTGAAGCATTTTAAGTATACATTCATTAGAGACAGGGGATGGTGCCACCAAAGCTCAATAATTCTCCTTCATCTCAGACCTTCATTAACCCTCGTAGTGTAATTGTTTTGTTTTCCTTGCTGCGTGTGTTAGAGATGCGTTACAGGTTCACACGCCCAGACTGGTAATGAGAGTGTTGGCACGTGGAGACTGGCACGTACATTCTGATGAATTTAATTTTTCTACATCCTGCACCTTGTTATATATATATATATATATATATATATATATATATATATATATATATATATATATATATATATATATATATATATATATATATATATATATATATATATATATATTTATATATATATATATATATATATATATATATATATATATACTTTATTGTTTTGTTGTTGCTCTTATCATTATTTTTATCATTATCAATACTGTTATTATTATTATTATTATTATTATTATTATTATTATTATTATTATTATTATTATTATTATTATTATTATCATTATTATTATTGTTGTTGTTGTTGTTGTTGTTGATTTTGTTGTTGTTTTTGTTGTTGTTGTTGTTGTTGTTATTACATAAGAACATAAGAACATAAGAAATAAGGGAAGCTGCAAGAAGCGACCAGGCTTACACGTGGCAGTCCCTGTATGAAACACTCCTACCTATTTCCATCTGTTATCCCCATCCATAAACTTGTCTAATCTTCTCTTAAAGCTCTCTAGTGTCCTGGCACTAACTACATGATTACTGAGTCCGTTCCACTCATCTACCACTCTATTTGAGAACCAATTTTTTCCTATCTCCTTCCTAAACCTAAATTTTTCAAGCTTGAACCCGTTATTTCTTGTTCTACCTTGGTTGCTGATCCTAAGAATTTTGCTTACATCTCCCTTGTTATAACCCCTATACCACTTAAAGACTTCTATCAGGTCCCCTCTTAACCTACGTCTCTCTAGAGAATGTAAATTTAACCGCTTCAACCTCGCTTCGTAAGGAATACTCCTCATCCCCTGGATCCTTTTAGTCATTCTCCTCTGTACTGATTCTAATAGACCTATATCTTTCCTGTAATGTGGGGACCAGAACTGCACAGCGTAGTCTAGATGAGGTCTGACCAGCGCCAAGTATAACTTTAATATTACTTCCGGCCTTCTACTTTTAACACTCCTAAAAATGAATCCTAGTACCCTATTTGCCTTGTTTCTGGCTTCTATGCATTGTTTCCCTAGACGGAGTTCAGAGCTAACTATTACTATATTACCATGAACACGATCAGTGTCACTTCCGATACTACCACTACTACTACTACTACTACTGTTAATGATGATGGTAATGATAATACTACTACTACTACTACTACTACTACTACTACTACTAATAATAATAATAATAATAATAACAACAACAACAGCAATAATAATACTACCGTAACTAATATCACTACCGCCATCACCACACCACCAACACTACTGCCACTGTTACTGCCGGCACTACCACAACAATAAGAACTACTATTCCTTTTATCACATTTTTCCCTATTAACACCACACACAGACACACATAAAAAAAAAAAAAAAAAAAAGCTCTTGAAAATCTGCTGGAAAAAAGTAATTCATCTTTCCTGACCTTCTCCTGTATTTCCTCCCCGTTTCTCCCTCCCTCTTCCACCCTTCCTGTCCCTGACCTCTGCCCCTTGCTTCCTCCCCTTTGGTCTCCCCGGGGATTTTTGGATAGGCTCATGTTTTTTTCAGCTCCTTAACTCTCGTCTTTCTAATATAGTGTGTGTGTGTGTGTGTGTGTGTGTATGTGTGTGTGTGTGAGAGAGAGAGAGAGAGAGAGAGAGAGAGCTGGAGGATAGTGTTGGCCGTGGAGCTAGTGATAATAACAGAATGAGGGAACGAACCCTTAAGCAATTGTCACACTGGTAAATAGAAGCACTGCCGAGAGCCTTGTTCTGATTCTCTCCCCTTCCCACGTACACAGATGCTGCTAACGGTAAATAATGCAGTTTTATCACCTGCCTCATTCCTTACGTTCCTGTTTGTCACCTGCCTCATTCCTTGTGTTCCTGTTTGTCGCCTGCCTCATTCCTTGCGTTCCAGTTTTGTTTCCAGTCTCATTCCTTACGTTCCTGTTTGTCGCCTGCTCTCATTCCTTGCGTTCCAGTTTTGTTTCCAGTCTCATTCCTTACGTTCCTGTTTGTCGCCTGCCTCATTCCCTACTTTCCAGCTACCCTCTACAGATGCATCAGGAGGACGGTTGGAAAGGAATTTAATTACTGCTAAAGAACTGGAATATGATAATAAGGTGATGAAACTGGAATGTATGGAATAAGGTACATGTCTTGAAGGGAACGAAGGAATTGTTAAAACTGGAACGTAGGGAATTGACTGATAAAGCGTAAGGTATGAGTGATAAAAGTGTAATTTAAGGAATGAGGTAGGTGATAGAATTAGAACATGGGGAGTGAAACAACTGGTAAAACTGGAATGAAAGGATTGAAACAGGTAAAACTGAGACGTTGTAAGTAAAAACAAATGATGAGGTTGAAAGGAAATGAAAGAAACAAACCTGTAACGTGGAAATTATACAAATGATAAAGCCAGAACGGTCGATGGCAGTTTACAAGAAAATATCGTCACGAAGAGGGAAATGAAATGAGCAAATGGAGACCTGAAGACGTGACGAAAGGCTGCGGGAAAAGGTGAGATAAATCGAATACCGTAGAGGTTAAAAGTTAAGATTTATGAATAAAAACCTTACTGTGGGTCAAAGACACGGACGACGTAAAGAAAGGAGAAAAAAGTCGAAGGAAATTGTGAATAAGCATCTTTGAGAGAGACGAAGAGTGTTTTGCTGAAGGACATGGAAAGACATGTAAGGAGATGGAAACAGACTTGGATTCATAAACGCCTTGGACACTCATTCGGATTGTTTTCAAAGGGTGCAGAAACGATTTGTGCTGTTCTCATACGTGACTTTCTTACTGACAGTGTAGAATCCTTGTTAAACTATCACTAGAGAGAGAGAGAGAGAGAGAGAGGAGAGAGAGGAGAGAGAGAGAGAGAGAGAGAGAGAGAGAGAGAGAGAGAGAGAGAGAGAGAGAGAGAGAGTCTTGACAACCATAATAACTTCCACTATAGCCTGGTAAAAAGCAGTCGAGGTAGGGCACATGAAACACCGCAAGGTTCATATGGTACGCCTGTTGTGGGAAGAGGAGCGGGAACCAGTAAGGAGAGAGAGGACAAGACCAAAGAAGTGGATGAAAAACAAGACAGCAGATGAGTTGGGCAAACAGAGGTCCCGGGGAGATGGAAGGTGGTTGTGTTGTGAGGCAAGACGTCGTGGGTGTGCAGCTGTGGGCATGAAACGGTTGCAAGATACGAATATTATAGTGAAATTTATATGCCCCTTTTTTCCACCGTACTTGACTTTAGTGTGCAGGTCAAGGCGGTTTACTTATATTGTGAATAATAACAATTCAAGTGTTGTTTTAAAAGACTGACGCTTGCGGGCAGTCAGATGCAATTTGGGGCTTTACGACAGAATAAAGACGTGCTTGAGGCTAATCCTGTGCAGCAAAACTTACTCGTAAAATGTCATAGCTTCCTCGTGCGTCGTTTTACTACCACGCAGACAACTGATAGAAAATAGTGGAGGAAAAATTAATATAATAAGTCTTAGTAAATTTTTTTGGGGGGAGGTTTTTCACATGCAGGTCTAAAAGTCGTGAGAAAAGCTGTGTGTGTCGAGGAGCGAGGAAGGGCGGCCTTGGAGCTCCTCGCGGCAGGGAGAACATGCAAATAAATAAACGACAAACATTGGCGTCATGGGATTCCCCTCTTTCTGATTAGGACCACAGTGACTTCTCTTTCTATACGATTAATAAGTACTTGTTTTCCTCCTCCTCCTCCTCCTCCTCCTCCTCCTCCTCCTCCTCCTCCTCCTCCTCCTCCTCCTCCTCCTACTCCTCCTCCTCCTCCTCCTCTTCCTTTTTAGCATTAGTTGCACATAACCTTCGTAGCTGGGGACGAAAGATCTAGTGCTGCTTCATCCTTTTTTTTTTTTTCTTTATCTTCCTCCTCCTCCTCCTCCTCCTCCTCCTCCTCCTCCTCCTCCTCATCCACTCCTGCTTTCCGTTCCGTCCCACCTCATTGACATTCTCGTGCATCTGTCTTTGCATTATGGGTGGGCAGGGACGTTGCTTGGGCGGGGTGAGGGCGATGTGTTGTGGTGTCCCCCATGGCCTCGTGGAGTGTTGTCTGCGGAGGAAGTGTCATCGTCTTTGCAGGTGGTGGTGTTACGTGGCCTGTATCTTGTGGCCTTTTTTTTTTTCTTTTTTTTTTGTATTTATTTGTTTATTTATCTAGATATTTATTTACTTGTCTTTTTCTCTATCTATGGTTTTATCTATTTGTTTTTTGTATGTTTATATGTATGTGTTTTTATTTATTTATAATTTTTTTTTATTTATTTATTTATTTATTTATTTATTTTATTTTATTTATTTATTTATTTATTTATTACTCGTGGAGCCCGTTGGCTAAGGGTGTTCAAAAAATATATGCAAAAATGTTCCCTCAATCGCTGTTCCCTAAAAAGAATAGAGAGAGAGAGAGAGAGAGAGAGAGAGAGAAGGGAGGAGAGAGAGAGAGAGAGAGAGAGAGAGAGAGAGAGAGAGAGAGAGAGAGAGAGCGAAGTTCCATTCCGTCAAGTTAGCCAGTTTAGTTCATGTGCCTCGATGCTCCCTTCTTGAAATATTCCCTGGTTATTATTTGCATTGGTCTCACAGGTATTCAGTTTTTTTTTTTTTTTTTTTACGTTAAAATTCTCTCTCTCTCTCTCTCTCTCTCTCTCTCTCTCTCTCTCTCTCTCTCTCTCTCTCTCTCTCTCTCTCTCTCTCTCTCTCTCTCTCTCTCTCTCTCTCTCTCTCTCTCATGATTCCTGTTTTCTTTAATTGCATGTACGTTTCTGAGTGTAGCATTCCGATGTGTTTCTTCATAGGCTCCTTCTTTCATTCGTTCGTTCATTTATTTATTTTTACCTTTGATTTTCTCTTCATGTAGGCGTTTATTGTTTTGTTTTCTTTACTTGTCGTTCGTTACTTTTACGTTTATTTTAAATTTATCACATGCCTTTTTCCTTACTCTTTTCTCTTTTCATTTATTCGTTAATTGTCTTCATTCATCTTTCTTATCTCTGTCTCACCTATTACCACTTTTTTTTTTTTTTTACATATTCTTATGTCTGTTTCCTTTTGTATCTTTCTTCCGTCCTCTACCTCCTTTCTTTTTCTCTTATTTTCTTCCACCTTCCATCTTAAGCTTTCTATAATCTTTTCAACTCTCTATCACCCTTCGTTTTTTGCCTTTTTCTTCCCCATCTTCAATCACAAACTTCCCACGTTCCCTCCACGGCTCTCTCACTTTCTTCATGCTTTATCTTCCTTCTTTTTTCCTTCTTTTCTGTCCACCTTCCACTTTTTAAGCTTTCTTTTAAATTTTGAACTGTCCACCTTCTTTCGTTTTTGTTTCTTTCTCCCCAACTTCCTTCATAAGCTTCCCACGTTCCTTCCTCTCTATCCCTCCGTTTTTTCTCCCTCCCACCCACACCTTCCCACACTTTTCCGCAGCCGAGGTTTGCATGTTGTAAAGGGCAGGTATATTTGGACCCCGCTACACGCACTCTGTCGAAGGCCAACCAGGTATCACTCGATCCCCCACAGAAGTACGCACAATAATTTGCAAGCGTGTAGGATGAACCGGCCTTTTATAATCGTAGTCAAAAGTCGTGTATAGTCTTAGTCCCGTATTCTGAAACGCTTTGCTGTCAACACTACTTTGCTGTCATCGCTACTATTTTCAAAGGCCACATAGATGATTTGCTGGGTTCTCAAGAGTGTTTCTCCTGTTGATAGTGTAGAAGTCTTGTTAATCTGTCACTAGAAACATAAAAACCTCCTTAAAAACCTGTGTAACTTCAATTAATGCCTTTTGAAAGTAGGTACTGGCAGAAGTGTTTCAGAATAAGGGCCGTACTTCACTGTGTTTTGCCTTTTGCTTCAGTTTTGAGTCCTTTGATCTTAGAATCTGTCAGCTGATTCTTAGCCTTATGCTGCTTGACTATTTCATGATTACAACTTCCTTAGACTTTTTTTTTTTTTTTGTACTGTAGTCTTTTTCAATAATTCTGTCTTTGTTTTTTTTATGTCCATGCAAAAAAAAAAAAAAAAAAAAAAAAAATATATATATATATATATATATATATATATATATATATATATATATATATATATATAATATATATATATATATATATAGATATTATATATATATATATATATATACACAGTGCTGTGAATGTTAGCAAAGAACGACTGTAGCAGCAAGAGGGTTAAGACTTAGAGGAAACAGAGAGCATCGTGGGAGTGAGTTCATCAGGTTACTGTGCGGGGCATTCTGTGTGAAGTCTGTGCTATTAGTGAAGCTTTCTCTCCTATTTGCTTTTTGCTGCATAGTTACGTGAAGATGGCATATGTTTTACTCTCTCTCTCTCTCTCTCTCTCTCTCTCTCTCTCTCTCTCTCTCTCTCTCTCTCTCTCTCCTCTCCTCTCTCTCTCTCTCTCTCTCTCTCTCTCTCTCTCCTCTCTCTCTCTCTCCTCTCTCTCTCTCTCTCTCTCTCTCTGTGTGTGTCTCTCTCTTCCTTACCATTCCAACCTTTTTATCCATCCTCCCTCCTTCCTTTCCTCCCCCCCTTCCTCCCCCTTTTCTCACTCTCCCCTGCAGGCCTTCTTTGTTCACGTACGTCTACTTCCGTGTCGAAGTGAATCTCACGAGCTCAGGTTCCCCGTCTGTCCCGGCAAAGAGAGAAGATTCAGCGGGACTTTTACCTCCCTTTTATTTTTATATTTTTTCATGCGGGGAAGATGCGCAGCCACATGACTAGAACATCCAGGGCCCTAAAACCTTGCAACCAACCCGCTCGGCGGCTTACTGGTTTGTTGGTGTTGAGCCTCATCCAGTTTACTCACCGTAATGCTACAGATCATCTTCTTTGTTTGTAAGAGTCTAGATGGGTTTCTTCTGGCTGAGTGGTGTGTATTTGCTCAAAGGAAGCTAAGGCACTAACTAAACTAACATTTTTCATTATTCAAGTATTATACAGGCAGGATACTTTCAGCAAGACATGCTTCTTATTTATCGTCCAGGGCACTAAATCCTGCTTGGAATTCAGTTTAGGCTGCTGTGCGCACAAAAGCTTTGCATGTCACTCTCAACATGTATTCTTGTTAGGTTAGATTAGGTTAGTATCCCAAATAATTTCACTGAGCTTAGACTACTGACTATATTTAGATCTCGAGAAAATATCCACAAAAAAAAAAATATGTCCTTGCGCCTTACGGTATTAATTAGAAGTTCTGAGAGTTTATTATTTAGGTAAAAAAGAAAAAAAAAGGTGTGGTCGACAAGAACTGGTCCTGTGCTGCGGACACTCCCACCACCATGGCTGTCAGGCAGACATTCTCGGCAGTATTCAAGGATGATGGTAGTGTAGTACTTCACACCTTGATTTCCAGGAATCACTTTTGCTTGCATGCCATGTACGGGGAGGAGGAATAACGTGTGCGTGGGAACGAGGATGTAAAAGAGAAGCAGGCAGAAAATTAAGTGTAATGGAGAACATAGAGAAACTTCCTAAGAATGGTATTGTTTACAGAGTGAGACTGATGCAGCCACTTCAGAATTACAAACATTTGTATGTAGATAAAGCATAAAAAAGTCATGTTCAGACAAAATAAACAGGATTACCAGTCAAGTCATGTTTAAGGAAGTTGCCGCCTACTGATCAAGCATTGTGTAATCTTAGCTTATCCCTGACCACCTCCTGTTTTAATATTGCGTCAGAGTGTAAAGCAAGAGGAATTGGGATTGAATTTAGATCTCGTTACTCTCGTCAGTTTATTTCTCAGGTAAATCTCATCTTAAGATGAGATGTGCTTTCTGTTTTGTCAAAAAAAAATTTGCGCGAGAAAATTTCAACCTGGGGTTTATATGATGATTGCAATGAGACAGCTACACAGGTGGCTGTTGGTGTTGTACTGTTTAGCGCACTTGACTCACAACTCTGAAGTCCTCGGTCAGAATCTCAGATAGAATGAAGAGAGTTTGGGTTGACTCCTGTAACACTGCAGCCCTTATTCCCTCGGAAGAGGATAGGTATGGGACGTAAGCCGAGTTTTTTAGAGGGGCACCGGCCAAGAGCAACAAAATTGCAATTAAAAAAAGGTCCACTGAGGTGCCGGTCCACAAACAGAATCGGAAGCGGCAGTCAAAAATTACAGGATAAGTGTCTTGAAACCTGTCTTTTTGAAAGAGTTCAAGTCATAGAAAGGTGGAAATACAGAAGCAGGCAGAGAGTTCCAGAGTTTACCAGAGAAAGAGATGAATGACTGAGAATACTGGTTAACTCTTGCATTAGGTGAACAGAATAGAGGTGAGAGAGAGAAGAAAGTCTTGTGCAGCGAAGCCGCTGAAGGAGGTGAGATATACAGTTAGCAAGATCGGAAGAGCAGTTAGCATGAAAATAGCAGTAGAAGATAGCAAGAGATGCAACATTGCCGCATTGAGAAAGAAGCTGAAGACAGTCAGAGGAGAGGAATTGATAAGACGAAAAGCTTCTGATTCCACCCTGTCTAAAAGAGCGGTATGAGTGGAATCCCCAGATTTACTCCATACATGGACGGATAAGGGTAAGAAAAACTGGCGGAGACGACTCAGAACGCTTAATTTCATAGAGACCGTTTTAGCTAGAGATGAGATGTGAAGTTTCCAATATATATCAATGACTTGGATATTGGAGTTAATAGTAATGTTAGTAAATTTGCGGATAACACAAAGATAGGTAGATTAATTAGGTAAGAATCGGATGCCATCACTTTGCAGGCAGATTTAGATAGGATGAATGAATGGACGCTCAGATAGCAAATGCAATTTATTATCAACAAGTGCAAAGTACTTAGCGTAGGTAGAGCGTAGGTAGAGGAAACCCACACAGTAGGTACACAATAAACAACGAAACTCTGGTAGGTTCAGGATACGAAAAGGATTTAGGAGTTATAGTTAGCTCTGAACTCCGTCTAGGAAAGCAATGCATAGAGGCCAGAAATAGGGCAAATAGGGTATTAGGATTAATTTTTAGGAGTGTTAAAAGTAGAAGGGCCGAAGTAATATTAAAGTTATCTAGACTACGCTGTGCAGTTCTGGTCCCCACATTACAGAAAGGATATAGGTCTATTAGAATCAGTACAAAGGAGAATGACTAAAAGGATACAGGGGAGGGGAGTATTCCTTACGAAGCGAGATTGAAGCTGTTAAATTTAATTTATATTCTTTAGAGAGGCGTAGGTTAAGAGGGGACCTGATAGAAGTCTGTAAGTGGTATAAGGGTTGTAACAAGTGGGATGTAAGCAAAATTCTTAGGATCAGCAACCAGGACAGAACAAGAAATAATGGGTTCAAGCTTGGAAAATTTAGGTTTAAGAAAGAGATAGGAAGAAATTGGTTCTCAAATAGAGTGGTTGATGAATGGAATCATGTTGTTAGTGCTAAGACATTAGGGAAATTTAAGAGAAGATTAGACGGGTTTATGGATGGAGATGATAGGTGGAAATAGGTAGGTATATTTCATACAGGTACTGCCACGTGTAAGCCTGGTGGCTTCTTGCAGCTTCCCTTATTTCTTATGTTCTTATGTTCTTATGTTCTTATGTTTAGATTATAAGTAAAAGGACAGACCGAGGGTGTCCAGTGTAGAAGAGGGAGACAGTTGAGTGTCATTGAAGAAGAGGGGTCAATTTTCTGGAAATTTGTGTCGAGTTGATAGATGGATGAATTGAGTTTTTGAGTCGTTTAACAAAAATAAGTTTGCTCTTCGCCAATCAGAAATTTTAGAGAGATCAGAAGTCAGGCGTTCTGTGGCTTCCGTGCGTTAACTGTTTACCTCCTGAAGGGTTGGACGTCTTCGAAAAAAACGTGGAAAGGTGCAGGATGGTATCATCAGCGGAGGAGCGGATAGGACAAGAAGTTTGGTTTAGAATATCATTGATGAATAATAAAAAGAGAGTGGATGACAGGACAGAATCCTGAGGAATACCACTGTTAATAGATTTAGGAGAAGAACAGTGACCGTCTACCACAGCAGCAATAGAACGGTCAGAAAGGAAACTTGAGATGAAGTTACAGAGAGAAGGATAGAAGCCATAGCAGGGTAGTCTGGAAATCGAAGCTTTGTGCCAGACTTTATCAAAAGCTTTTCATATGTCTAAGGCAGCAGCTAAAGTTTCACCAAAAATCTCTAAAAAGAGGATGACCAAGGCTCATTAAGGAAAGCCAGATCACCAGTAGAGAGGCCTTAACGGAACCCATACTGGCGATCAGATAGAAGGTTGTGAAGTGATGTATGTTTAAGAATCTTCCTGCTGAGGATAAATAAAAAAAAAAACTCTAGATAGGAAGGAAATTAAAGCAGATAGATAGGGCCTTAACGGAACCCATACTGGCGGTCAGATAGAAGGTTGTGAAGTGATGGATGTTTAAGAATCTTCCTGCTGAGGATAAATAAAAAAAAATCTTTAGATAGGTAGGAAATTAAAGCAACAGAACGGTAGTTTGAGAAATTAGAACGGTCACCTTTTTTAGGAACAGGCTGAATGTAAGCAAACTTCCAGCAAGAAGAAAAGGTAGATGTAAGAGTTTGACTAGGCAGGTGCAAGCACGGAGAACAACGGGAGGGACCCCCATCAGGCCCATAAGCCTTCCAAGGGTTTAGGCCAGCGAGGGAATAGAAAACATCACTGCAAAGGATTTTAATGGTAGCATGAAGTAGTCAGAGGGTGGAGGAGAGGCAGAAACAAGCCCTGAATCATCCAAGGTACAGTTTTTAGCAAAGGTTTGAGCTA
>NC_087155.1:28987555-29005055 GCF_035594125.1 Scylla paramamosain | reverse complement strand
AATTATGCAAGTAAGAGGATATTCAAGAATTTTCGATGGCTTATTTTCTTTATGTAATATTACATATTATGGAATTATGTTGATGTTATTGGCTACATATGGTGTCTTGTCTCCTCCAAAACAGAAACGCTTAAAGTGTCTTCCCTCCCGCGGCGACGATGACGGAGAGGCCAGACCTTGCCCACTGTCGCCCCCAAACTTGGCATGGGCGCTGTGGCTCAAGTTGCGGGCCATCCTCTCTGTGGTGGCTGTGGAGCCCGTCATGCTACTGGACGGTCTCGGTTACTCCATCATGATCGTGTATGTAGAAAATATTCAGATGGACAAAATCTGCCTCGTCAACCTCAACTTAACACAAGAAGTATGTGGCAACCTTTCCAGCTATCCAGAAGAAAACATTGCTATGCAGCAATACTTCAGCGTATTTGGCATGTACAACGGCATAATAATGGCTTTCTTGCCTCTGTTTTTCATCCTATTCATGGGCGCCTGGAGCGATAAATATGGAAGGAAAGTTCCTCTCTACACAGCCACTCTGGGACACTTCTGTTGGGCCTTGGGCTACTTAATTAATTCTTGGGTGACGCATTGGCCAGTAGAATACCTGCTGGTGGCTGCCCTCATGGACTCCCTTGGAGGCGGCACAGTCTCCTTCCTCACCGCAGCCAACGCCTACATCAGTGATGTGACTTCAGAGGAGTCACGGACGACAAGAGTCGGGCTGGCCAATAGCATATGGTTCCTGGGCGGCCCAATCGGAACATTACTTGGAACATACATATACATGTACGGCGGATACCAAATCCTGTTCGGCACCTCAGTAATGCTCCACTGCATCTCTCTCACCTATCTCTTCTTCCTGCCCGAGAGTCACGGACCCTTCGCCAAGAACAAGATGTCAAAAGCTTGCATCGAAAAGAGCGAAGAAGAAGAACAACCAGTTCGCCTGTCCTTCAAGAAGCCCAACGAGATCGAGGATGACCCCACCAGAATATCGATATGGAAGATGTTCTTGGATTTCTTCAACTACGAGAGGATCGTGGACTCCTTCCGCTGCACATTCAAGCCGAGGGGCGGATTCGTGAGGATCTTCATCCTGCTCCTCATTCTGTGCAATCTTCTTCGCCGGCTGGGACGAGGTAAGCTTTTTTTTTTTTTTTTTTTTTTTTTTTTTTTTTTTTTTTTTTTTGCTATTTATTTATAGAGGCTCGGGTGTAGAACAGGTTATGGCTTTGCCCAAAGGTTTCCTTGCCAGAGTTGTTGCTACCCAAGTTGAAGCAAGACATGAGGATGGGGCAGGGTAAAGCAGGGGACGAGGAAGCCTTAGGCGGGGCGGGGACTGGTGGGCGGCTGTCCTCGATAATCAGCTTCTGGATGGCCTTCCGAAGTAACCGAAGAGAGGCACACGGCTATCAAGAGAGTATGCACAAATCATTAGGTTGCTAGCCAGGGTTAGATGAAAACTTTGCCTGATGAAGTAGTTAATGTGCCGCTCACCAGGGTGTGCGATATGCTTGTTGAAAAGTGCTGCCTCATATTACTTGTGGCCCGCTGTGGCCCGAGGACAGGGTGGGGCTGAGGGGGAGGGACATCCAGTGAGTGTCGGCTGATCCCGCGTTCAAGGTTACGAGGGAAGAAACACGCTCACCGCTCACATATAGGTGTTAATTTATGTAGTTAGGGAATGGCGAGTGAGGGGGAGTGTAGCAGTGTACCGGGCTGTCTTGAATGCCTTGTCCTCTTCGTA
The DNA here is from genome assembly GCF_035594125.1 of Scylla paramamosain. Classification (NCBI taxonomy): domain Eukaryota; kingdom Metazoa; phylum Arthropoda; class Malacostraca; order Decapoda; family Portunidae; genus Scylla; species Scylla paramamosain. The sequence continues at coordinate 29,003,308 of NC_087155.1, read as the reverse complement.
TTCAAGGATGGCAAGAGTGAAGAAATCATTAGCCTCGTGCTTAATATGAACAATTTTTTATATACATTTGTTATTGCATTGCTAACAACTATGAGCCATTGCTCTTGAATTGACTATTTGTTTCAGTGTTGTTTCCGCTAACGTAAAACACGTAAACTTTCCGCAGGCGCGTACATGTACCTGTTCACCCGCAAGGTCCTGGACTGGAGGGAGACTGACTACGGACTGTGGGTCACCTACAAGAACCTCATTGCTGCCCTCGGTAAGCTTTTCTCTTTTTTTTTTTTCACCTTGAAAATATAAAGCTCATATATGTCTGTGTCATTTTACCACGTAAGTTGTTAAGGCTTAATAAGAATAATGAATAATGAGTCCGTAATTGTTTCTTGTTTCTTAGAGAATTTCCATCGGTCCTCCTGACACTACTTCTCTTTTTACTGTTCTTTTTCATCGTGTTTTTATAATTTCCATAATTTCTATCGCTGGTATGTTTGAAAGGTAGCATTTTGTACTACTTTTGCATTTCATTTCGGTTTGAAAATGATATTGCAGACTGAATGAACGGTACACTCAGGGAAGATGCGACGCGTAATTGTTACGATCACGCGACTTTCCTTCTTGACGGTAACGTAAGGTACTATCAGAGTTTTTGTTGTGCCATCAGCCCGGTCGCAGAAAAACTTACCCGCACACACCCTGAGAACTCTGACATTACTTTGAGTTAAATTTGTGGCGGGAAGTTCTTACATTTATTCATCGATTTCATTGTAATTTTTATTTTTATTTATTTATTTATTTATTTATTTTATTTTATTTATTTTTTGTTAACTCGTTATGATGCCTTGTATTAAGAGGATGAACAATAACTGCAGAACAATGCGCATTACAATATGAAGATGCGAGGTAAAAGGTTAGTAGTGAAGCTGAAAAAAGAAACATGCAGGCAGGTGCAGCTGTAACTAATAATAATAAGCAGGGTGGGAAGAGCGGCGGGAGAAGAAACAATGACCAGATAGTTGTTGCTGAGACACCAGCGTAAGAGCTTGAAGTGATAAGGGAGTAGGCAAGCGTGGTGACGACTGAGCCGGCTTTCGTAGCGTGTTTTTACGTGGTTACGGAAGCAGATATAAGCCACTCAGCACCCGGCTCTTCCTAGGCCAACCCTGCCCCGCCCTGCCAACCGCTGGCGGCGCTGCCACACCCTCAACGAACCAGGGATGTCTCATACTGACACCTCCGCTTATGATACATCCTTGGAATAATTCCATTCATAATAAGGGAGGGACTGCTGATTTGTGCACGATTTCTCCTTGTATATCACCTGCCCATTGCACTAACTCCTTTATACCACCACGCCAGGGAGATGTGAAAGTTTGGCCTTTTAATTCCTCCTCTCGCTCATGTTGAGTGGCCTTTTACTGGTACATCGATGCGTCGCTTCTGTATGTTCGTCTTTATGTGACAGCCTTAGTCTGTGTGGGGTCCTGCTCCTATTAAATATTTTCTCCCGTGCATCATTGTTACATGGGAAGAACTATCAAACACTTGCCCTGCCTTGCAGGCGACCTTTTGGTGAACTGCTGAAGTTCAATCGTTCAAAGATTTATTCCCTTAATTAAAATCCATACGACCTATGCTACTGGTCGGATTGTCGGTGAAAGGTCGTCCAGCACTTACTGCAGCCTCGGCCCGCCCATCGATGGCTTCCATATCAGGATCCTTGTCCACCGACCCTCATTCCCCTCTCCTTGGCTGATGTCCCGCTGATGTAAGTGACCCGGATGTTCCAGTAGCCTCTCATCCCTCTGGAGACACCTGACGTGTTCTTACCTCCCTTTCTCCATGCCGAAGGAATACATTTCTTCCACCGTCGTTGATTAGGGAATCACAGAAGGCGATTTTATAGGCTTTCCACCACGATAAACAGTGTTTATATTTGTTTACATTTCTTTGTTAAAATATTCATGCAGAAGAATGATATTGTCTTCTCCATCATTCAGTATTTGTATCACACTGAGTAAGCTAGCTGGCATGTGTCCTCGAGTATGATCTTCCAGCAAGACTGGGATGGTGTGTGTGTTCCCAGCAGCCCCCGAAGTCTGGGGTGCAGGACCTGCCAGCTGCGTACCCGGCCGGCAAATAGCGGGTGGCTGTTGCCATCGCTGGGCTGTTCTTCTAGCTGGTCTTTCTTTTAAACTTTATCAGGTCGCGGATGCGACGTGAAAGTCGTTCATCGGAGAAACGGAGACATGTTACAGATGTATAGCGGTGGTTTTCTAGAACCGTTGATGTGATCCAAGAGACTGAGCGAGACGTTGCTGCCAAACTTCGGCTTTCTTGCAAGAGTATTGCAACTTTTTGCCTGCCACAAGTAGTGGGTGAATCTCGCCTCCAGCCAGTTCGTTAGTGAAGGGAAATTTCCACGATACGCTCTCTATCAGGGAGAGGTTATTGTCCAGAGGAACCATTAGTAGTGACGACCCTGAGCTGTACGAGGGGTTGTTCACCTCGCGCTGTTCCCTACAGCGAAATGACGTCCATAGCTTCCCTCGGCCGTCTCCTTTTTTTCTTACACAGTCTGTCTTACTATACTTCACACATACTTCACTATGTGTCGTGTCGTGTCGTGTGTGTGTGTGTGTGTGTGTGTGTGTGTGTGTGTGTGTGTGTGTGTGTGTGTGTGTGTGTGTGTGTGTGTGTGTGTGTGTGTGTGTGTGTATATATATATATATATATATATATATATATATATATATATATATATATATATATATATATATATATATATATATATATATATATATATATATATATATATATATATATATATATATATATATATATATATATATATTATATTATATTATATTATATTACACACACACAAACACACACACACACACACACACACACACACACACACACACACACACACACACACACACACACACACACACACACACGTCACCACCACCACCACCACCCCCCACAACCACCAGTTTATTCACTTTGGCAGGGCAGGGAACGAAGGAAAGTGAGCATATTGTTGACACGTGTCTCAACACCAGGTCTTTGCCCTACCATTCTCTTCCCCCGAGGCTCCCTCGCTGCCGAACCCCTCCTGACTCAACCCCCAAATAGACACGTCTCTAATCCAGGTCTTTGCTCTAAATATTCTCGTCTCCCTCCCCCTCAGGTTCCCTCGCTGCAGTCCCGCTCTTGTCTCAAGTCCTTAACATGTCCGACAACTACCTTGCTCTATTGGGCGCCTTCTCCTCCGTGGCTGACTACACCTTGTACGGACTTGTCTCCGAGAACACCGAATTCTTGGTGTGGATAGGTGAGGCTGTTTACATATCTGCTCTTAATGCTATAATGCTAATGAATACATAAAAAAAAAAAAAAATATATATATATATATATATATATATATATATATATATATATATATATATATATATATATATATATATATATATATATATATATATATATATGAATATTTATTTATTTATTTATTTTTAGAAAATGTGTTTTAACGCTAGATACGCGTAAACATATGACCAGTATGAAAAAACGAATAGTTTTCCTCACGTCTGGTTTTCTTTCACCCCATTGCAGCTCCCACCGCAGCCCTCCTCGTCAATTCGTGCGTCATTGCCATCCGCTCCATTCTCTCCAAATTTGTCACCGGTGACGAGTTAGGTAAGTCTTGAGAACAAACGTTAGTGTCCTGTGCTGTGATGTGCTCTTATGATGGATATTCATGTTACCCTAAACTGCCTCCGCCCGCATGGCTGCCTTAACTGTTCTCATGGCTGACTGCTATCCTTACCCGCCTAATTGTTGACCACACTGCTGGCTGCTTGCCTTGTATCTTCGGCAATGTTACTCTCTTCACGGCTAACGGCTTTGTTTTTTTCGTGACTTTGCTTGCTGCTTTGAATTACGAGCCTGTTGACTGGGTGGCTGCTGCTAGTGGCTTGCGTGCTCTTCGGATTTTATCATGCTGTGTTCGCTGGAGTTTTTGTTTCTCTCTCGCATGATGAACTTTTCGTTTTGCCTGCTGGTTTTTGTTCTCTCTCTCTCTCTCTCTCTCTCTCTCTCTCTCTCTCTCTCTCTCTCTCTCTCTCTCTCTCTCTCTCTCTCTCTCTCTCTCTCTCTCCATTGCTCTAATCTCGGGGGGGCTCCGATGACTCTGTTTTTTGAAGATAATGTCTTACAATATTGTTGAGTGATGTTGGAGATGCTAATGGTGTCGTGTGGCGGGACAGGCAAGGTGTCGGCCGTCATGGGGGCGCTGGACGGTGTTATGCCTATGATCAGTTTTTCGCTGTACACCGCCATCTACCACGCCACCGTCAAGGACTTCCCGGGCACCCAGTTCTTCTTCGGCGCTACAGCTAACCTTCTCATGACCCTCATATTTATGTAAGTGGATTCCAAGGCACTTTTTTTTTATTACCATGTGTCGCGATGCAATAGTATTGACTTTTGTCAGGCTGCTTTTTATTTTGACTCGTGAAGTTACATTAGTGATATTTTTTTATAGCAGAATTCCCATTTTCATTTTGCTGTTTCATGTTTTATATAGAGTTTTCATGGTGTAAGCTAGCAGCTTATCCATTCTACGATTTTTTTTCTTTTTTTTTTCTTTTATTGTTTAACAAAGCCTTGAACGCCATCCCTCCTCCCCTCGCAGCTTCATCATTGTGTTCAACACCACGCGCAGCTATAGCATCGAGGACCTCACGACTGTCGAGGGTTGTGACGCCGTAAAGCCCACTTCACTGAGGTTCTTCAGCGAGCGTCTCAATAACCACCTCCGTCCAGGGGCAAACACTTTCGCTGATCAGGACAGCGCCGACGCCCAACGAACCAACATTGTTCTCTCTGGCGTGAACTTCCACCTTGGCACTCCTTCGGCAACGAAAAAGATACTTAAGCCGAGTAAGAGTCATACTTTATCCGTTCTTAGTACTGTTTCTGAAATGTCCGCCGTAGAGAGGCAGCGCATTCAAGAGGAAATAACGAATCCTCAGAAATACACCACAAAGTTGCCCTTGAGTTCCAAGAGAGAAGAAGGGGTAGGTGTTGACAACGCTGCCTACGTAACTTCTGAAGATGATACACATGTCCCGCCCTCAGAAGCGGTGGCGGCTCAAAGCTCCAACAGTGCGGAGGCAGGAGCTGCCTGAAATGTATTCTTAACAAATCAAGAAAGAAAAAAAAAATTTTGCATAGTTAGCGACCTCCTGTGTTGTCTCATCAGGAAGTGACAATACCTGCCCGCGCCCCAGGTCAGCTGGTGTCCGCGAAGAACACTGTGATATGCCTCTCTTGAAGCAGTGCGTTGTAGCACCGCTCCCATATGCCAGTACCCGCTCCTCATACTCATAATGAATACTGTGAACTGGTTTCACGCTGTCATCGGTGCGGCAGAGAGGTGTTGACAGCTTTCATGGTAGAACGTGGGTGTCTTTTTCAAGGTTAATGACGTTAGTTCGTTCCTAGATATTTAGGGGTATGAATAATAAAAAAAATTGTTGTTGTTCTAATTGACTGTAAGCAAAAAAGAGATGATTGAGAGAGAACAGTGCAGAAGCAGCATTGATGTGCCCGTAAGGTTCATGGTGTGTCTGGAAGTGCCTGCATATGCAGACAAGTGCTTCAGAGCACCTTTGCAGAAGATGACGAACAGACCACGTTTCCATATTATTCTGCATTAAGAATTTTGCGTATGTTTGATGTAATGTTATAGATTGTTTAATATCTTAAACAACATTTAAGGTAAGGTTTGTTAAAGTAGTTCCAGCATCAATATGATACTCGAATAAGAGACAAAAAAACAAATGGAGTTGTTCAAAATTCGTCCCGTAACGAGGGGAGCGTTGCATACTAGAAGTTACGAATAACGCTGGAAGATATGTAGCGTTGAGCGGCCTCGGAGTTGCTGGCTGCCCCTGCAGGAACCAGTCCATCTTCAATATTGCTGATGCCTGTGGGGAAGTAATTTTGTGGACTGTGTGCTCTTATACATATGTATGGTATTTGTAATGCATTTAGAAGCAGGAGCTGCCGACTGAGAAACAGTAGGTAGTAACACCCAGAAAACAACCATGAAGCTAATATTTTCACGTGTGAGTTTGTTATCTTTCGCCACATGGCAATGGGTGTGTGTTAGTCAGCGGCATAGTAGTGGTCATTCAGCTGTTCAAAACACTAGAACACTATCTTTTGTCACTCGCTCACCTTTCACTATTTTCCTCGCTCTACATTTCCCCTGAACAAAATCCTGCTGCCGCCCCTGCTGCTGCTGCTGCAAGCTAAATTTGAAGGTAGAATGAATTAGTTCAGTTTGTGCCCTCTTACAATTTCCTTAATTTTAGGCATTAATAGTACTTCCTTGGTGGCTGAGCACGCCGGCCGCTGCGGTGGTGCTGACTGGCGCCTATGACTGAACCAAACCACCACGCCAAAGTCTAGTCATAGACCTGACCCTTCATCACCTCATATGTGTGTTTCGTCACGAGGACCCGCAGTGCAGACTCTTGGGAGAACGGGTTGTGGGTCTTCCGTCAGTGATGTGAATCGCTACATGTAAACTTTGTAAAAAATTACTTTTGCCGCTTTTGTTGTCGCGTTATTATGCTGTGTATTGACGGTGAATATTAAAGAAAAGGAAATACAAAACATAGGGTGTTTCTTTGTCTTTTAACCACCATGAATAAGAGTGTCGCGACAGACTTGCTTCAAGGAAGTACAAGACACAATACAGAAAGGAAACGGAGCGTAACAGTGTGAAGGCTATGAGAGAAAGTGCTTGTGTGTGTGTGTGTGTGTGTGTGTGTGTGTGTGTGTGTGTGTTTGTTTGTCAGTGGGAAGGAGGTACTATTTGCAATCCAGTAAATTCATGTATATTGTGCATGTAATTGTGGAAGTCAGCATGAGAAGGTTAACGGGTATTTAAGTATGAGAAGAGTAAAATGCAGCATGGGACTGTCAGAATTCACACCTGTCTCCTTCCACTTCCACTCTGCTTACACTTAAACATCCACCTCTTCTGAGGCAAGGACGGTGTGCATACAAGACCGTCTAACTGTGGCGCAAAATGTGTAGTGTCTGTTAGTTGCTATGATGACCAAGCCTTCCCAGCCTGCTATTTGTAGTACAGAGATGCCTTGACGCCCACGGCCATTCCAAATTTGCCATAGCGAGCAAAAGCGTCCGTACTTACCAACGCACACAGTGCACAGGTAAACATACTTATTTACGTACATGTGATGGGAGACCCTTATATTGCGAAGATGCACAAGTCAATGAAGTGGGCATTATCCTAAATAAAGAAGACATGCCGGCACATAATCTGGTTCTGCTTGGCATGCCTGTGGCTGCATCAAGCAAGTATCTCTGGAAGTAGCAATACCTCAATGCCGCCTCTACCTTGTCCCGGAGCTGGTGCAAGGTAGACCACCTCATAGTAAGTTTCATGTGTTCCTGGAATAACAGCATCACAACACCATTTCTTTTCCTTTACCAAACTGTTCTTCGCCCATACTGCCCTTTCCAGCCATCCATTTCCCACCCACTCAAAACTCGCCGTCCCTCAGTTTCCTCATCCATCTGCGTCATCCAGACATGGTCGTCAGTCATCCTCCATCCTTTATCGGCAGTTCCAAAAAAGGTATGCCTTAACTTGGCCTTGCCTCAGTCACCACCCAGGCAACGAACCTTTCCCATGGAAGCCAGTTTGCCTTCCTAGCTAGGAGAGAGAGAGAGAGAGAGAGAGAGAGAGAGAGAGAGAGAGAGAGGGGGGGGAGGAGATTTATGTAACGGCAACAGCTACTTACCATAACTCTCCTTGTGTTCCCTGACGGATGGGCGTGAAGGTTCTGTACGGTTGATAGGTATCAGAGTGGAGCGGGAGTGGAATGACCTCAGTGTTTTGCGTGCCGCTTAATTCCCATGGTCCCTCGAATATCACCCATGTCATTTTGCTTATTTTTTGGCACGATAATCCCTAGGACGATGTGGGCGTGGATTGATGTGTGTGTGTGTGTGTGTGTGTGTGTGTGTGTGTGTGTGTGTGCGTGGTACGTGGTGTTTATATATATATATATATATATATATATATATATATATATATATATATATATATATATATATATATATATATATATATATATATATATATATAATCTTAATATGTGTTCATTTATTTATTTGCGTGTTCAATGATTGCATGAGCTGCTTCGGGTTTGATCTTGACATTTAGTTTACCTTGTGATAAAAGTTTTAAATATAACGACTCTCTCACTTGATAATGCACATGAAACGGTGAAACGGGAGTCTTCGCCAGGGACAAGGCTGCAAGTAGGGTGACTTGTTCTATTACTGCCAAGCAGCGACACCTCAGGGTAAATACGCATTGTTTACTCTTGATGTCCTTAATTTTGTTATACATAATTTTTCACAGGTGGAGATATATACGAGTAAATATATATATATATATATATATATATATATATATATATATATATATATATATATATATATATATATATATATATATATATATATATATATATATATATATATATATATATATATATATATATATATATCTTTTCTCTCTCTCTCTCTCTCTCTCTCTCTCTCTCTCTCTCTCTCTCTCTCTCTCTCTCTCTCTCTCTCTCTCTCTCTCTCTCTCTCTCTCTCTCTCTCCCTTGCCTCACCTAGTTTACTATTTAGTATGTGACGTAGGTGGTGTACACCATTTCTCGTCTCTTGGAGCAGCTACACGTCCTGTACACTTTAATATAATGGAACGGCACTGATTCCCTTGCTCTTTTGCCGGAAAGGCGAGATCATGACTCTGACCCGTAGCTGTTCACTGTTGTGTGAACAAAGGCTGTTTCATGAAAGAAGATGTGCACAAATTTGCTCCAGTTGGCCCAGGACTCGAGCCGGGATGATTAGGGCGAGAGCCGGACGTGGCAACCCCTGAATATCACTTTTGAATAGAGAAAAGTCGTAGGGAGGTAAATCCAGCACTTTCCCATTGTGTTTTGACAGTAGTGGATGACAAGATGAACCAAGTCCCTCTAGATGCGTGAGTGTCATTCACTTCACTGATTCTTTGCTCTAGGCTTTTTATACCATGTAGGTTTCCGTTGCTGAATTTCCGAGTTTGAGACACTCTATGTTATGTCATCGGCAATGGAAGTGAGCTCGCTAGTTTTATCACTAAAAGCAGTGTAACACAGGCTCTGATGATAACACTGAGACGCCACTTGGCTTGCTTACGTCAAAAGTTATTGTTTGCTCTTACTGCGCGCGCCTGACGGTCAATCATCCTACCTACATTGTATGAATTTTTTTTTTTTTTCGCATCGTGTGTGTGTGTGTGTGTGTGTGTGTGTGTGTGTGTGTGTGTGTGTAAGTGTGTGTGTGTGTGAACGAGTGAGTGCATGTGTACGTACGTGTCTGTTTGTATCCTTTCTTCAAAGGTGAAAGGTACTGCACTAAATACGCACTACCATGTGGTGTCCTTAGCTCTGCCGCTACTCGTTCTGTCCCTCCATGTTCAGGGCATCGGGGCTCCACACTCCTTGCACGACTACGGGATTCGGATTATGGCAGCAACAGTAATACGATGAACCGTCTGGGGCACCTTTAATGACCAACAGAATCGCACAACAATATATATATTTTTCTGTTTCCTCGCCGCAATGACCATAGCCAAAGCTTGACGCCCCACACACCCTCAGGAAGTGTGGTGCATGTGGACGGTGAGACACTGCTGTGTTGTGATGCGTGGGTGACTTGATGGCTGATGAAGTTGTGTCATGTAAAGTTTGATTTTCCACTTAGCGCTTATATTTCTGTGAATTTAGAAGTAGATTTGAATAAGAAGGAAATGGAAAGTTTACAAAATAGTGCCTGTCGTTTGTTCTCGCGTGAGAGAGAGAGAGAGAGAGAGAGAGAGAGAGAGAGAGAGAGAGAGAGAGAGAGAGAGAGAGAGAGAGAGAGAGAGAGAGAGAGAGAGAGAAAGCTGAGTGCAATGTCTTTTAAGGGATTTTCCCGAATTAATAAAAAAAATATAATCCATCGCTAGTGTCAACATCATGTTTCCCCAGCCACCACCTCCTGAGGCCCCTGACCCACAACCACCTCCTTCATGTGCTCTGCCACCCCGCCCCGCTCCACCACCACATCCGCCTCCACCTCGGGGATCGCCCTCGTTTTGCTCAGCCTTGCTCTCCATAGACTTCCTCACTGCATGTCCCCCACGCCCCGCATTTCCCTGCCGCGGCTCTCTTATCGTCACAGCCTACGTCATAAATGAGGCTACAGCTTCGTAAAAAAAAAAAAGAAGAGAAATTATTATCGGACTGTGTGTGTGTGTGTGTGTGTGTGTGTGTGTGTGTGTGTGTGTGTGTGTGTGTGTGTGTGCGCGCGCGCGCGCGCTGGTGCATGCGTGCGTACCAGTCCTGCGTGCGTTCATGCGTGCGTGCGTGCTTGCGTGCGCGCGCCTAGAGCTAAGAAGTGGGATGCGCTGTATATGGGGTCATCTTATAAATAAAGTGTTATTGGATCACTTCCGCAGCAGCCCACACCTATAGTAAGCCACACCTCCAATATTCTACACATGCAGCAGCCCACACATTGACTGCAGTAGCTCAAACCCCCAATACCCCACAAGTACCGCAGCCTGCAAACTAAGCAAGCTGTCCGTACAGAACTCATAACCAGCCATTCTTGCTGGAGCCTACACCCGCAGCGCGCAGCATACCCCACGTTTAGCCTCGCCTTCCAGAATAGTTAACATCCAATCAGTACCTTCCATCTTCACACTGGTCCACTGATGCAACGTATACTAGTATCACCCATGCCGTGTTTTTTGTAAGGAATAAATAGGAATGTGATAAATGAGACTATTTACTTCATAAGTCATGAAACTCCCTTAACGAAGGTTGGCTCTTACTGTCACAGCTTTCACTCAGAGAATCCCAAAGTTGGTGGGTGTTATTGCATGAGGAAAGTTAATCATAACAAATCGGAAAGCGACAGATACAGCCATTATTCACGCGCCACTACCTCAGAGTTGGGAATACATCGACAGACAAAACAGTTTGTCAAAGTACGAGTAAACATACGATGAATAAGTCACTAGAAATTGTGCTCCACTTGAAAAGTAACCGCAACAGATCGAAAAGAGACAGATGCACACAGATTTTACCGACCGCTGTCTCAGAATGGAGAAATCGCAGACAGACAGACGAACAGGCATGTCGATGTATTACCATTAAATGGAGAAAATTTTTGTGACATCTCCGCTATGCGTCTCATCGTTGTGGAGGTGGATGGAGTCATTAGTGTCATCCTCTAGAAAGATATCTGACGGCTGTCTAGTCACTAAGTGCAAAAAAGGACAGACTCTTTCAAGCGGAGGCCGAAGAGGAGGGAAAAGAGAGAGAGAGAGAGAGAGAGAGAGAGAGAGAGAGAGAGAGAGAGAGAGAGAGAGAGAGAGAGAGAGAGAAGTGGGGGGAGAAGAGCAAACATATTCAGCTGAATCGTAATGCGGAAAAGGACAATATTCACTGACGCCTTCATCAAACAGGACCACGTGAGAGAAAAAGATGAACCCACAGGACCTAAAAGCACATGTTCCAGTTTTTATGTTGAAGTTTGCGGGACTTGAATGCACGCGAGGCCCGGGTGTTAGTGAATGACTCAGAAAGGTCTGGAGTGGGTGAGGTGGTGGAGGTCATTTGCAGGTTGACAAGGGGAGGGGAGAGGCAGGCCGGGAGAGTTCAGTGGTGCAAACTTCGAGCGAGGCCACGCGGTCGTCAGACAACTTTCAACAACTTAAGATTACCGCCGATATGGACGGTTTGGAAAGAAAGTAAATTCCCCGTTCCTGTCACCATAGACGCATTGAGAGAGAGAGAGAGAGAGAGAGAGAGAGTAGGGGGGGGGGGAAATTAGACCGTTCTTCATCCGGCGTGCTGTATACTTCATGCACCATCTCTATAAACAAAAGCTGCCATTATTGAAGTCCTAATTTTTCCCATACAAGGCAAGCTGCTAAGCCCACTTAGTCCTCTATATCACCATTAGTTTGACAGAAGGTCAACGAGCGCCGTCAAGACTCCGTAAATACGAAAGGGAAACGAGGGGGATATACTTCGGCAGTTTTTCTGGGCGTCGCACCTTCCACTGGTCATTTTGGATTAGAGATAAGTTGTAAGTGCAAGGCAATGAGATATTAATGGTGATGAAATATTTGTCCCTCGTGTAGTGTAAGAAAATATAACGGGAAACAAGCACGAGCCATTGAATTTATGTATCAGGAAGGATTGTCCGGGAATGTTGTCCCTTGCCAATAACCTTTCATTCTCGTGCACTCTGGCCATTCCTCCCTTGCGCAAACCCTTCCGCCAGCCTCGCCTTCCACCCAACCTCTTCCGCCGTCTAATCGTCCCCGCCCTCTCACTACACTCCACGACATGCAGTTCTGGTTTTCTTCTCGTGCTTTATCGCGGGTGAGGAACTCATGGTCCTGATGGTGCAGTCCTTCACCCCAGTCCCTGCCTTCCTCTCGCACCTTTCAGTTCACACAGCGACTTGCATTGTCAGTGCTTATGACTCCACATCTCAGGGCTTGACTACGCTCTGATGTTGGTGAACTGTATGAACTCAGCCGTTGTGGAATGTCACCTCACTCTTAGTTCAGACATTGCTAGGTATCTTCATAGAGGTGAGGATTTATTATAACTCATGATGATTTATCTCTCACCTTCCCTTTTCTGTTCTTTCTACACCCGTCTCTCCAAACCATAATATGGCCCACCCCCATGACCTAATCTGTTTCTGTGTATCATTATTCCATTACCTCGCACCCTGCATCCAACCCACACTTCTAGCTACCATCGTGGTGTGATTTATCATGATGTATAATTGTATATCCCGTGCTGCATCACCTCTGGCCAAGGTGGGTGATTAAAAAGTAAAAGTAAAGTTCAGGGGCGCACGCTCAGTCTCGTTTTAGTAGTCCGCTTCGTTTAATAAGCTTTCGTGCCTCTAGTTACACACTCCGTACTTCACATACCCTTCCTCTGTGACCCTATACAGTGTACTCGTGTAGCTGTCACGCGTGAATGTATGTCTGATTTCGTGTTACTTTACCAGTGAAAGAAAGTATGGCAGACAAGGAATACAGGCTGAGACGTAAGATTTTATTTTTATCCCAGAGTAACTTGGAGTAGAGAATGAGTGGAGAAAGTTGAAGATGGCTTTGTCCTGCAGTAAAATTATGGAAGCTGATGATACTAACGATAATTTTCATAAAAATGTAACTCACGTCCGAGTGGAATCATAGGGCAATACTGCAAAATGTTTCCATTTAAGCACAACGAAAAACAATAATTTCAGGATTCCACAGCATTGCATTGTGAACTTTAATTTTATCAGCAATCCAGTTTGTTCCTTGCAATTCACTCTATTCGTTTATGCGATAACAGGAATATTTTCTAAATTAATCAGCTGTAAGTTAGTTTTCTATCTTCTCTAAGTGGCCAGTCTAAATTAATCAGCTGCAAGTTAGTTTTCTATCTTCTCTAAGTGGCCGGTCGTGCCCTTGTTCTGAATAGTGCAGTCTTACAGTAGAACGCTGTGTACAACTTGACTCACTAATATTTTCTGATTACCTTATAAGTGGCCAGATCATTATATGTATATATATATATATATATATATATATATATATATATATATATATATATATATATATATATATATATATATATATATATATATATATATATATTAATATATATATATATATATATATATATATATATATATATATAATTTTTTTTTTATTTATTTATTTATTTTTTTATCATCATCTATTTACCATACCTGCCGTGTTCTAAAAAGTCAGGCGTCATATCCTAGAACAGTGTACCTACTCAAGAATTCACAAATTGAGGATTCTGTTTACCTTCCAAGTGATCAGTTCATGTTACATTTTTTTTTCCTTTTTTAGGAGCAGCTATATATATATATATATATATATATTATATATATAATATATATATATATATATATATTATATATATATATATATATATATATATATATATATATATATATATATATATATATATATATATATATAAACTTTCTTACCCTTGTTTTAGAGTGTAAGGACTCAAGAACTTACAAACATGATTCCGTTAAACCTTCCAAGTGGTCAACTCATTACTTTTTTTCTTTCTTTCTTTTTACGAGCATCTTATTTGAATTTTTCATTCCCTGTTCTATATAACGAGGTGTCATATCCTACAACACTGGAGGAACTCAGGGCCCTGCAATATGAGTGTGTCAGTGTTGCAGGTGTGTTGTGACGCCAGAGAGAGCCCGGGTGCTGGGCCATGGGAGGGCTGGGGAGGGAAGGGGAGATGTCGCCGGGGAAAGTGAGGAGCTCGCCGAACACGCCCACATCAGCCGCGGTATTTTTCCCTGCCCTGCCAGACTCACTTTCCACCTTCATCTGTCACAACTTTTTTCTATGTTGTTTTGGAGCTCCATTAATATTCTTTCCCCTTGAAAGGTTCTCATTCATAATTTAGTGATCGTGTATACGAAGGCTTTTTCATCTCTCTCTCTCTCTCTCTTTCTCTCATTTCGCAACCAGCACGGCTCCTTTTTTTTTCTTCACCTGCAACGTTGCGGTATATTTTAAGATTAACAGAAGTTGATGTTGTTTTACGTAACAGCATATTTGATGGACGAGGCTTTGTGCCCTTGACGGTGATGTGTAGGCCTTTTGTTTTTTGCCCTTTGGTTGAGGAGAAAATGCAAGTAGACGTTCGGGGATATTGTGAAAACCGACTGTTTTTATCCCCCTTGCCACTCTCCTCCATACGGTGCTGGACACGATCGCCGTCCGCAGGGTCGGGGCTCTGCAGCTGTCCACCTCGCCCGTTCAGCCTCAGGTGGACTCGCTTGACCTTTCGGGCGAATGGGTGAAAATTCGAAAGTATACGTGAAGGGTAACTGATGAAGTTTGAAGTTGAGTGTCTGACCTCACTTCCGACTGAGCAGTTTAATGTCCTCGGCAACCTCCTCCGCCAGTGATGGGATTTATGGTAATTTTTGCCTCTCGTTCTGACGATAAGTCCACTAAGCATTAACGATGCAAACCACGACGTTCGAGTGTGACGAACGAACCTTCCAGCCTTGACCCATTCGAGAAGGAGGTGCTGGCACGGTTCCCGGGACCTTCCACGCCATAGCAGTTCTAGGACGCGTATATTCTAGAGCATAAAAGGTCAAGAAAAAAAAAACATTTACGTAAAAGTAAGGGGATTGTTCTAGAATGAACTTGGTCGAGTGGATGGTATTGGTGGTTGTTATGGCTATGCTGGGGCTGGACTTTGCTTGTAAGATTTGTAAGTTATAGTAGTGAGATGATAAGATGATAAAAGGAAAGAAAATGCTTAAAACAACACAAGAAAATACAGAAACTCATTCAGATATTTAGATTCTTTCAGTCTTATTTATTAGCGCTTATTTCATAAGTAACCGCTGAACATTCTGGTCGTATTTTCCTTATCTTCTCCGTAGTTTGAGGATGAAAGCCGTAATGAAGTTGATCATTTATTAGCATCTTTTTTTCTATACCAAACCGAGGGACATTTTGGTGTCATTTTGTTAATTTTCTCCTCCTCTAGGTCGTAGTTT
>NC_087155.1:28967555-28972555 GCF_035594125.1 Scylla paramamosain | reverse complement strand
ATGGTAACGTAACCAGGAGTGTCGTCAGGGAGGGACCAGCAAGGCCCTCACATGGTCAGGCTTGAACAAAAGCCTACATGCCCTTCAGACGCGGCCTTGGCAAGTGAGGTGACCGAAGGAGACGGAGTGCGAGGTGGGGAAGGGGTTGGGCGGGGTTACAGCATGCGGTGCATCATCTGTGTTGATAGTGTCGGTGAATGAGGAAGCTTCCTCGAGCAAATTCCATGAAAAGTTTAGTTTTGTTACTTTTTGTTCCCTCTTTCATCATACTAGTGTGCATCTTCCTTTTCACGTATAATCTTTATTTTCTTTTTCCGACTTGGTTTTGGATCTGCGCATTGCAGTTGTTCTTTATATGTTTAAATAAAGATTTGCAGACTAAAGACTAGCAATAGTTTTCTTAGTTTTCTTCGTTTGCCTACTTGAAGGCCACGGAGAGCAATGGAACTTTGCTACTGTGAGGTTTACTGTCAATACAAAAATTCATAAGTACTATAAGGATTTTTTTGTTTTATTGGTCTCATTTACGTAATCTTTGCAGGTGTCCAGCAGTTTGCAGTGAGCCTTGATGTAACACTGGTGCATCTGCCGACAACCTGAAGCCCATACCTGTGCTTACCAGGGCCTCGGGTCAGTGATGCTAAATCCCAGCTTGATGAATGGCCACCTTTCCTGCGTGTTGAAACTTTCTTCTTTCACAGGTTAGTTAAGATTTCTCTCTCTCTCTCTCTCTCTCTCTCTCTCTCTCTCTCTCTCTCTCTCTCTCTCTCTCTCTCTCTCTCTCTCTCTCTCTCTCTCTCTCTCTCTCTCTCTCTCTCTCTGTCTTTTTGTTTTTTACAATATAAAGTAGAGTGGATGTTATTGTTCCATCTTTGTCGTAAATGCTGTATAGAGAAGTTATAAGCAGAACTCCCTGCGGGTGATATCGCGCACTTAGATCCTGTCCACGCTGCCTTTGCTCCTCGCGCTCCACCAGGCACTCTCAGATAACACTCTCAGCATTCACTGGGCTTAATGTAAATGCCACATCGCGCCGTATAAGTAAAATGTTACATAACATCTATACCTATGCACTGGCAGTGGTCCATCCTTTACCCGTCCGCAATGAAGCAGTCTGCCTAAACCTTAATTAAGTGGACAAGAAAAATGTGAAGTTATATAATGTTTCCTCCTAAGCACTTAATAGAAACAAGGAGAAATGTGGGATTAAATTTTTCATAAGAATCTGTGCTGGAGATCGAAGCCCTGGCCGGGAGAAGAAGGTCCAGTGCCTGAGATGTCGGGACCACAAGAATCGTCAAGTCCCAAGATTATTTTTGGTTTTCGTACCTCCAGTCGCCTCCAGACACTACACGAAATTAGGAGCAACATTTGACGTCGAGGCTGCACTGTGTTAGCCGAGCATCTTCCTTCCCTCCTCACCGTCAGGAGTAAGATTTGAACTTACTGCACATCCAGACAACTGAGGTAGCATTCACTTACCGCCTCGGCGCCTTATCGCCACTAACTTTAATGAGCTTTAGGAAAAGTTACTGGGGGCTTTTAGGAGTATTTTCATGATACTGGCATCAGTGGAGAAATCATCCTTGAGAATCCTTTGAAAAACAGTCCTGAGGAGAGTCACAGACGTTTCAAAATAAGGGACCTGCACCATGAGCTCAAGTCATTGCTTACAACCTCAACAAGCAACATTCTTCGTGTTGGCAGTGCTCATGGTCAGTTCGAGTGCCAAGATTCGAACCCTTAATAGGAAAACTTAACTGACACGAGAACACTAGAACACTAGAACTATAATTTACTTCCCATCCACCTTACCAATGCTGATCGGTCTGTGAGAGCTTTGAATAGAACACAGTGCATTTAATGGTCTTGTGTCTCTAGAATATATCAGTAATCCACAGTATGTTCTGGACCCCAGGTACCAGAAATGAGCATTTTGGTGAGGCACTTCATGACTCCACCATCCCTTGCACCGCGCCTCCTTGTCCTGCAGAACCGCCACCTTATCGGACTACGTCGCTGAGTCATAAGACCGCTCTCTCAAGTGTTTCAGCGTCACCTGTACTACTTTCAACAGGCTGTACTAGAAATTATGAGGATTTTCTAAGATGTTTTCATAAATTTGTGATACTTTAACAAAAAAGTTTGCATTATCCACGGGAAAAAAGCATCTATGAGAACCTGACTAATAATTTATGTAGTGTTTGACAATAGTCCCAGAGAGAGTTGAGAGCGATTCAAAATACAAGGCTTAAAGGAACAATTAATGTATCACAACGCAT
Source organism: Scylla paramamosain (assembly GCF_035594125.1). Classification (NCBI taxonomy): domain Eukaryota; kingdom Metazoa; phylum Arthropoda; class Malacostraca; order Decapoda; family Portunidae; genus Scylla; species Scylla paramamosain. The sequence continues at coordinate 28,970,273 of NC_087155.1, read as the reverse complement.
TCATGAAAACCAAGGCTGCGGCGGGAGACAGAGTGGAATGTGGTGGTGAGAGGAAACACTGAGGAAGCAGAAGTACTTTATTCCAATTATGTTGTGGGTGTTGCCTTCTTCCTAGCCTCTGAGGCAGGCAACAGCCAAAACTTAAAATAAGCTTCTCCTTCATCCCGTGTTTCCTCTCACCATCACATGTCAGTCACTTGTGTTTACCTACAGGCCTCTATACTGCGTTGTCATTCACTGGTGCGACGCTTATGTACACAGAGGTGAAAATATGACCCCGCCTCACCTCTGCTCTCACGGTATGCACAATTTCTCACCGTCACCCCTCTCATCTTGGAACTCCAAAGTGGGTTTGCGAATTATTCCTTATTATTTCTCCTCCTCGTCCTCGTCCTCGTCTTCGTCCTCTTCCTCGTCCTCGTCCTCGTCCTCGTCCTCGTCCTCGTCCTCGTCCTCCTCCTCCTCCTCCTCCTCCTCCTCCTCCTCCTCCTCCTCCTCCTCCTCCTCCTCCTCCTCCTCCTCTTCCTTCCTCTTCAGCTCCATATCTTCCCACACTCAAGACCTTCCGATTGCTTTCCTCTTCGTCAACATTACTCCATTATTTTATCTTATTTTTAAGAATTCTGAAGTTAGCCATGATGTCACAGAGGCGCTCTTCCCATTCGTGAGAGAAAGGTTTCCGTCACTACAGGTTGAACCTTGAAAACAGCACGTACCTGGTGGCCGCTGTGTGGGGAGTTCCCCGCCAGGAGCTGCGTCACGGGTGGGATGCGTCCATTTGTTGTGTGAACCTGTTTGGACTTCAGGTTGTTATTTGCTCCTTCTCAATCTTAGCTTATATAACATTTTTTTATGTATATACACATGTTTGTATCCCATGACTTTCGTACCTATCCATCTCTTACACCCCCTCTTCTTTCCTCCCATCCTTATCTCCTACATCCTCCCTTCCCAACCTGTCCTTGGTCCCACCTCACCATGCAGCAGTGCGAACCCTGTCGGAGGTGGAGTAACCAGAGATGAAGGTGTACTACATACATATTTATCTCCTTTACTAAGTTCCTAGCAGATATATGTCCTTTCTCATGAGCCGGAGTAAGGATTAGTATCCGTATTTCAAATATTTCAGCGTCTTATCTCGATTACTTTCAACAGACTGCAGTGGAAGTTATGTGTGTTCTCAAGGGTATTTTTTTTATAAAAGTGATAGTTTGACAAGGATGAGAACCCGACTGATCATCCGTGTGGTTTTTGAATGACAATCGTATTAACAGCCCGAAGCGTTTCAAAATATAGATTTAAGGATGAAGGTACAACAGATTTTTCAGTGATCCGTAAAATTAAACAGTAATGCATCCTTCTTTTTTTTTTTTTTAATTAAATATTTTTATCAGTTCCTCATCCCATCATGACTACTTTTGCCTCGCAGCGGGAATGTGCGAAGGAATTAGGCACTCGAGTTCCTATCCCCTGCAAACCTCAATTTTATTTCCTTACCTACTTCGTTTCTGCCACACTTTTTTCCTCCTCCTCCCCCTCCTCCTCCTCCTCCTCCTCCTCCTCCTCCTCCTCCTCCTCCTCCTCCTCCTCCCATCCCAACTTATCCACCAGCACTGAGATATTCACAAAAGCGTAACGGGAATGTACAAGAATTACGGCGCCGCGTGACAATTAGGTAATTTCCCTGTCCGGCTGTCACAGCTAAGGCGAGGTATTGGTGGATTGGACTGGAATCATGGGCAGATTATGAATGGAAAAACGTTCTCTCTCTCTCTCTCTCTCTCTCTCTCTCTCTCTCTCTCTCTCTCTCTCTCTCTCTCTCTCTCTCTCTCTCTCTCTCTCTCTCTCTCTCTCTCTCTCTCTCTCGTAAACCTACAATAACCTTTTCTAACATTTAACATTTAAGTACATTTACTCACCTTAGGTATTAGTTGATTTCTGTAGAATACCTTATGCATAAGACACTATGTGTGTGTGTGTGTGTGTGTGTGTGTGTGTGTGTGTGTGTGTGTGTGTACTTCTACGAGTATTCGGCGTTTTGTTCTGTCACTCTTATTCTGAAAGTGTTTGTATTTTCTGGTTGCCTTTCTTTTTTTATACTGAAGTATCTTTCACAAAAAACATAGAAATGGCACACTTGCTCTTTTAAACACACGTCTCTATTTTCAGTGACTTAACAATCGCCCTTGTATCCGCGTATCCGCCGCACCTCGTGTCTCACGTCGCGTCTCATACTGCTTCAGCTTCCTGTATCTGACTGAGAGTTAGGGAGAGCTGACCAGCTAGCACTAGCAGGCATCGGGTCAAACACGTTAGGTTCGTCATCCTGGAAATCCCAAGATTCTACCAGAGCAAAACTTTCCCAGATGTCAAGAGGCGAGCGGTGGTGCCGTGCGATGCTCGGCGCTACGCTTTGGGTCACCACCTCTCTCTGCTTCCTGCTACTCTTCTTGATAGGTGTGCCAGTATGAGCTACTGTTGAAGACACAGGTTTATATCTGATATAGTATAGCTCGGTTCCTTTAACCTGCAGTATTGGATATGTTGATCTAATTAATATATGACCAAAGGTGTGTAGGTAAATTTGGCAACAAGTGAACCACAGGGACAGGAGCCATGTGTGGGTAAAAAAAAGAGGCCCAGCCACCGACCTACTGCCTAACTATGTACCTATCTGCCTTACCACGTGTATTTAACGACCTACCTACCTACTTACCT
>NC_087155.1:28925055-28962555 GCF_035594125.1 Scylla paramamosain | reverse complement strand
CATATGAGTGGATAGAATAATGAGTTTGACTTAGAGGATCACTGATATATAATAGGGAGAGTGGGTGACGGGACAAAATACATTTTCTTTAATTACGACTATTCACAGAAGTCTCAAAACCGAAAAAAAAAGAGAAAAAAAAAATTCTGCACGGAAAGCATGACACACACAGAGATTCTTTCTACTAATCGCCTTCCTTCTGGCTAAAGTAGGGAACGGAACAAGAAAAGGGCATGATTTACTTGTCATGGGGAGAGGTAGATGTTTCCTAAATTTCACCTGAGTGTGTTGTCCTCAGAAACATTGTGTCAGAAAACGTAAGTTTCAGGGGTAAATGGCCTAAAAATAAGTGGAGATCAGTGTATCGCATCACTTGGCTCTGAAAACTCCATGTAGTGATGAAACGTCCATGATGGACAAAACCACATGAAGCTCACTGGTTTATTTTTTATTATATTTTCTATTTTTTTTTATTAACTGCATTGTTTTACTCTCTCTCTCTCTCTCTCTCTCTCTCTCTCTCTCTCTCTCTCTCTCTCTCTCTCTCTCTCTCTCTCTCTCTCTCTCTCTCTCTCTCTCTCTCTCTCTCTCTCTCTCTCTCTCTCCCTCCCTCTACACATTCCTGCGTTTCGCTTCTTTCATGTCTTTTGAGAGCTCCGAAAAATGGTCCGGGAATTTGTACCGTCGCATCTGCACCAGCAGGTCAACTGCATCCCTCACTTCGTCCGTGAACCTGTAAGACGAATTGCAAGTTCAATCCAAGTGTGACAGTTTATGGGGGAAATAAAGATACTTCAACGAGAATGCCCTTCAAGGAAACAAAATATTTCAAGTAACCCATAAAGTTAAATCTGTAAAGCTGACCATCGAAACCCACCTGACCACGAATACAGACGAGTAGTCCTGTCGAAGACTTGAGGCGATAATGGTCCTGAGAGCAAACGTCAAGAGACTTTCTGCAGTTTTATCATGTAAAGATTTCTTTGCCACCATCGCATCCATGAAACTTTCTGTGAAGAGAAATGAATGGGTCCGTCCCTGTACCTCAAGTCACCAAAAAGATTCCATAGAGCCAAGATAGATTACAAACTTTTCATGTTCTGTTTTGTTACCATTGAAGATTGGCTACCTTAGGGAAAACAGATAGCGGAATTGGGACGTTCGCTGAGAAACATTTACGTGTTGGGAAGTAACATTGGTGGAATTAGTTTTTTTAAAAGGATGAACCATCAGAACTATAATAAATATGGACATTGGAGAGAGAGAGAGAGAGAGAGAGAGAGAGAGAGAGAGAGAGAGAGAGAGAGAGAGAGAGAGAGAGAGAGAGAGACTCTGTATTTTCTCATATTTGTACCTTTATCAGACTCAAGCAGAGAAGCAATCTTTTTCAGCAGTCCCACAGACTCCACCAGCAGCACCTTCACGCCTGTGGTCGACAACAACACCTCCTCTGTCCACCCGCATGGGTCAGCTAATTGGTTGTGGTCTGGGCGATCAAACAAATCGTACACCTGAGAGCCAACATAATGCATATTTCAGTTTAGTCCTGCCGTGACTAGTATGTAATAACTGCACGTTCTCATATAATGGAATTTTTTTTTCTCTCGTAACTGGAGAGTAGTCGAGCTGTAGGTAGCTCGGTCAAATTAGAGGTGCATCTTTATTCCTAAGCTGGGATTATCCATAAAGGAAAAAAAAAAAATTGAGTTGGACACTATGAATACATTCAAAGAATTTGGAAAATAAATCATAATCTCATAACTGAAAATTCATAATGAAAAAATTGTGTCTATTTCAGCAATCTGAGATCTGTTATTCACCTTGAAGGAAGCCTGAAGATTCTTTTTCAATATATTCAAGTCCTGGCTGTCTGAAATGTCTGGTGCGTAGAGAAGCAGCACCTGAGAGTCGCAGGATGGCACTGGCTTCTCAGATGGCGTCTCAGTGACTGCAGAAAAAAAAAAAAATAGTTTTCATTATACAGAGAAACGCGAAACAATTCAGGAAGTACCTAATTATATCGCCATGATAGGATAATCAAGAGAAGTGGACCAGGGTTCGTATTCTGAAGCACTCAAGACTTCATAAGGACTCTTCTAAGAGCACAGAGATTATCAAAATATTTTCTGATTAATACTGCAGGATTGTTGGTAAACTATCGGTGAAATCAAGAAAGCACCTTTCAAGAATCCCAGAAACATCCACTATAGCCTTTTAAAAAAAAAATGTAGTCGGGATAAGACGTCGAAACGTTTGAGAAATGATGTCGTTAAGCACCTGCGACTTCTAGTAAATGAGAAAAATGTGTTCACTTTGTACACATAGATGAACCTTATATCCACTTCAACTGTTCTACTGCTAGTCTTGGGAATCTGAGGTCTTTAGGACATCCCCTCAAGCTGGAAGGTTCGGATGTCATTTTGAAAAACAACACGGAAGACAGAAAGAGTGATAGGAATAATTTATGCCATTCATTAGCACCTGGAGTTATGACTTTGTTCAGGAAGATCACGTAAAATCATTTAGCAGAGTTGTGCAGTCATTAGCAGTTCAAAAATTAAAAGCTATACATGAGGCAGTGGCAGTTTATCCTGTATATTAATAGACAAGTGGAGTGCGTACTTTATACATACCTATAAGTCGTTTCAGCCTGAGGATTTTGCTGAGAAATACGGGACTGCGGAAAGCAACAAAAATCATGGCCACCATCAATAGCATCATGCCCACCAGCACTCCCCACTCTGCCTCCTCCCATTTCCTGCAAGGAAGTGATACTAAGAATTAGATCAGCAGTTTTCAACCTTTTTCCACTCACATCACGAAAATCAGCGAGGCATACCATCACCATTTACAAGTGGAACTAATAAATGCCGGTAAACCTTTATCTATTAAGTATGTTAATTATTGCTCATTATTTGTTTTTTATGGATAAAATATAATATATATTCACAATCAATTAAGCCGTGACACGTGACAGTGTCATACTCATAGATGTCACATTTGCCATGTGCACGTTGTCTGAAGAAGGATCAATCTTCCTTCCCGAATTCCCAAGGCACACTTGCAGTGCTTCGCAGAACACCAGTGAATAAGGTGATGAAATAGTGTGAAGGAATGGTGATGGTAATGGTGAGGTGGAGGAAGAGCAATAAGAACAGTTAAAATTGATGTCAGGTTTGTGTGTGTGTGTGTGTGTGTGTGTGTGTGTGTGTGTGTGTGTGTGTGTGTGTGTGTGTGTGTGTGTTTTAAAAGCGTAATATTGCATCACAATCTGCTCATTGCTGTGTTACATAAAGGTGAATCCTACATATGTGTAGACGGAAACACACACACACACACACACACACACACACACACACACACACACACACACACACACAGGCAGACAAAAGCGGCTTCAAAGCGGCAATAATATAGTATAAGGACTCACGACATTGACAGATCATCTATCGGTGATACTCCGTTCTCAGGTGAGGGTGCAGTGGGTCTGCAGTCGCTGGTGGTGAAGAACGTGTTGCGAGGCTCTAGAGGCAAATGGCTGATTGGGTTCAGCTGTTCCGTGCGGTGACCATCGCCATGGAGAGACAGAGGTTAGCGTAAGAAATTGACTTTGCTGTGAGATGGGTTGCGTACATATACTATTATCAAAATCCTTCACAATGAGATAGTTAACACACAGCACATTTTCTTCGTGGGATACCAATAAATCAACATGAATGCAGTGAATTTCTTCCATGTACGCCTGTTGTATCTCCGGATTTTGACAACGTGTGGCAAGTTAATGGGAAAGAGGAAATGTAAGAGCTTGATGTTGCAGTTGTAGCAGTACATCTTATATGTGAAGACCAAAGCCTCAGAGGAGCAATAACAACCCCTACAGTCCTCGACTGCAGTTGTTATCACCTGTCGTCGGATGGCTCAGTGGTCTTCTGATGCAGGTCAGCTATTACTTCACACACACACATATCATGAAATACTGATTGAACTTACAATGACGGTGGCTTAGAATTATGTCAACATTTTGATCAAGTGCTTCGAAATAACCCTGATTAGCTTTGATTAGTTGGTAGTCGTAAATAGGGAAGATCTGAAGCATTAATTTAATATTACTAAGAAAAATATATGAAAGGCTGTTACATCTCAGTAGTTTTCCTTTTCCATCTGCATCAGAAACAACTTGACATGAGACACTAATGTTACTGACCCGAGACATGAAGAGGGAAAACCCTCATGAATCAGCTCGCATGTCAGTGCTGGAAGAAACAAGAATGATTTACTTGTGTGTGGTATCTAGCGGCAGTCAAATTATTTAAATTTTTTTTTGTCTGCTTGTGCAATGTTTCTAGTAATTATGAAGTATGTACTCACCACGAGGCAATAACAGGCATTTGGGTCAAAGGAATGTTTCAGCGTGATTAGCGATAGCGTGATGTTTGCCTTCAGATGCGTGTCCTGAAACTAAAGGGAAGAAGAAACTTGTAGAAGCTCAGTCCCGCAGAATCCCACGAGATGAAATAACAGAACGATACAAGAAAATACAATTTCTGTATTCATTCTTCATTCCATTATTTTTATATACTTGCTCTATAGGGTCGCCCTGTGTAGCGGTCTGCTTATATAATGCAATTATGTAGAAAAAAAAAACGAACGGACAGTCTCATGTATGTAGTATATAACAAACGTAACAGAGAATCTAGGCCGAAGATGTTTGCGCTTTTTCTTGACCACATTACTGATTTTTTACATGAACAGAGAAGCCAAAGTTTAAAAAGAAAAAAAAACTACATATGTATACATTTCGTGATAAAGATGGAACGCGTTGTTTGAGTGCACACAGAGGAACCGTCTTGTTTGCTACCCAGTGACTATAACGATGAATGCCAACACCTTTTTACTTCATTTTACGGTACGTTTCTCACATTAGTGACAGGTTGAGTACACATAACACTCTTACCCTTTCTGTTATCTCGTTTAAATTGGTTCCTTTCCTACAGGGGTAGAAGTCTGCCTTAACTGTGGTCTGTTGTGAAGGAAATAAAATGAATCAGTTATTTAACAACTACAACAGTAATGATGAGTCTCTCTCTCTCTCTCTCTCTCTCTCTCTCTCTCTCTCTCTCTCTCTCTCTCTCTCTCTCTCTCTCTCTCTCTCTCTCCGTTCGTTATCACGTGTTACATTTGACATAAAACATCATAGTACAAACAGAAGAGGTTGTTCGTGAGAGGCGAAGCAAAGAAAGGGTTCAAGATACTTGCCTTATAGATAGTGAGATTCCAGTTTTTCACTGCAGGGTGAACATTTTTTAATGTGATGTTCAGGAAATCATATCTGATGGCAGAGAAAAGCTACGTATCAGTAAATGAATATTGATGAACTGATTGACTGATTAAGAGATTGAAAGAGTAATAAATAGGTGCACTACAGATGTGTGTGTGTGTGTGTGTGTGTGTGTGTGTGTGTGTGTGTGTGTGTGTGTATAGATAAGTTTTACAGAAGAATGTAAAGGAAGAAGGAATGACGAAGAGAAACGGGTAGCGGATGGTGAATTCTTAGGAGCGTAAATGAGAGAGAGAGAGAGAGAGAGAGAGAGAGAGAGAGAGAGAGAGAGAGAGAGAGAGAGAGAGAGAGAGAGAGAGAGAGAGTGCTTATGTGAATGAATTCATGATACTCAGTTTATGTGTATTTCTAGTGGTTTTGTCGGTATAGTTGCGCCACGACATTCATAACTGGAAGAGTACAGTAATCCGTCAGAAGCTTAGAGCTCAAGCGTAGTAGTCAAGGACCATGCAATGTAGTGCACCTTAAATAATAGCCAACGAAAGTTTTAACCCGTACTGTATTTATCTGCGTATAAAGACAATGTAAACGACGGTTTTGCTGATCGGTGACTTACCTCAAAAAGGGTAGTGTGTGGTGTTTCATATACAACCCCCAGCAATGGAAACAGGTGGAGTTCACGTTTTTAGACACTGTCACCATCCACATTCCCTCAAAGAAGCAGTTATGGACCTCCCCTTCACCCTGGAAGAATGTATTTGGTTACTGTGTTGCTTAAGACAAGCCAAATTTACAAGGTTTTAGTGATATCTTGAAAGTTTGTTGGTGTTCCTATAATGAAAAGATACACTGTAGCAGGTCGAGTAGCCAGACCAGACGCTCCAAGACCTGAAGGGAACAAAGCGATTTTTTTCCTCCTTTTTTGTGTGTAGAGGCAAACCATAGCAATGCCAATATTACCGAGCTTCCTTTTGTGTTTGGCTGACACGTTTTTTTCTTTTTAATTCACCAGTTTTCAGCGAATAACGCCAGCGAGGCACAAGTAGTGGAGACGAGACACACAAGCCCAACAATGTTCCTTGCCAAGAAAGCTCTAATCTCTATAAATCTTGGCAAGAAAAACTGTTAGGCTAGTAAATAAGACCCAAGGAAAAGAAATGACAAATAGTCATTTCTTTTCCTTGGGTCTTATTTACCTGGCCAGTCTTAATCACCAGTCACCTGATGGCTTAGCTCAGTGCTAATCTCAAGTCTGGTGTGTCTCGACTCCTTTTCTTGTGCCTCGCTGGCTTCATTCACTGAAAAGTGGTAAATTTGAAAAGAAAAATGTGCCGGCCAAGCACAAAATGAACTCTGGAAATATTGGTGGCAACTTATATAGTGTTGTTATTACGAGAGGCCTGAAATATCGTACATCTTAACACGAAAGGTGGTGCACCGACGCAAACCATGAGGAATTATGATCAGCATAATGATTAGAGCAATAAGAAGGGTTATAAAAAATTATTATATTATTGATAATAATGATGGTAATAATAATGATGATGGTCATAATAATAATGATAATAATAACAATAATAATAATAATAATAATATTATTATTATTATCATTATTATTATTTATTATTATTATTATTATTATTATTATATTATTATTATTATTATTATTATTATTATTATTATTATTATTATTATTATTATTATTATTATTATTATTAGCATCATCATCATTATCATCACTATTATTTCAACAACAACAAGAACGATAATAATAGTTCTTTACAATTTCATCATTACCATCACTATAGAAAGAATGTGTGTGTGTGTGTGTGTGTGTGTGTGTGTGTGTGTGTGTGTGTGTGTGTGTGTGTGTGTGTGTGTGTGTGTGTGTGTGTGTGTGTGTACTATCATGTTACCTTAATGTTTCAAACATTCGCACAGTTAACTAATCAGCTTTAAAAAAATAAATAATAATAGTGAAAATAATAATAATAATAATAATAATAATAATAATAATAATAATAATAATAATAATAATAATAATGAATAGATAAATCAAATAAAAAGTACTTGAAGGTGTCATCTTACCCCCAGGTTCAGGTAGCTCCCAGATGTATTGCACATGATCAGTTTTCTTTTCAGCTTTTCTGCAACAGCAAAGAAACAAAGAATTAGGTCTCCTCACGACAAATCTATCATATATATATATATATATATATATATATATATATATATATATATATATATATATATATATATATATATATATATATATATATTTTTTTTTTTTTTTTTTTTTTTTTTTTTTTCCCTATGTTTTCTTGAAGTGTTGTAAGATCTGGATGTTTATTTTTTTCATTCTTTTTCTTTCTTATTTCTTTTTCTTTTATATTATGTTATTGCTGTGTTTGCTTTTGCCGTTCTTGTTTGTTTCGTTTTTTTTTTTTTTTTTTCTTAATTTGGTACTGCTGCTGCTGAATCACTTTTACAACAACAACAACAGCAACAACAACCGACTGTGAGAGGAAAAGAATCACTACAGTCCTAATTTCATGTGCTATACTTTTGAGACATGTAACAGAAATGCAGCTTACTCACTCAATGACTCTTCCATGTGGTTAATTGTGTCACGACGCAGAAAGACTGACCTTTGTTGGGGCAGGAGGGGTCTTTGTATGTGATGCCGTACACGAAGGTTGAGTTTACCTCATTGGGTTTGACAGAGACGTCCAACACCTCACACTGCTTGTCTTCCGCTACACATCCTGTCCCATTGATCGCGGAGAAGAAGCAGATAAGTTAGCTAAAAACACGGAGTACAGTATATCCTACGTAGTTCATGCTTGGGGAGAAAGATCCACACGAAACTGGCAATATATTAGCCACTGAACCTTATTATTAAACATCTTGCCATCTTATCTGGGCTATTTTCAACAGGTATTGTTATTATTATTATTATTATTATTATTTTTATTATTATTATTATTATTATTATTATTATTATTATTATTATTATTATTATTATTATTATTGTTATTGTTATTATTACAGCAATAGTTCAATAAAGATTTTGCATCATCAACAGGAAAAACACTCCCAAGAACAGGACTAACATAATCTCAGTGGCTTTTGAAAAATGAACCTCATGAAATAACAAATTATCGTCACGTGTACAGAGTTACCAGTGCAGAAAGTTACCATTTGACGTATTGCTCATAGTAATGGAACTAGTGTTTGGGCTGTTTGCAATGTAAATTTAACTCTCTGGCACCTTAGTGGGCGCATGCCTCCGTGCCTTGAGTAATGCCTACAAAAAGAACTCCGGGGCATTACACGCCTTACTGAAAGGCACGCCCTTCTATCATTATTTCTACCTGGACTTTAAAGAACGACAGTACAGCTACAGTATATCTTGTCATCGAATATTTGATAAAACTCATTCATACTACAATAATCAGTATGAAACTTTGTGTGTGGGTGTGTCTGTCTGTCTGTGTGTGTGTGTGTGTGTGTGTGTGTGTGTGTGTGTGTGTGTGTGTGTGTGTGTGTGTGTGTGTGTGTGTGTGTGGGTGGCTGGATGGGCACGCGCGTATGTGAACACTGCTTAATTAACTTACCTGTCAGTAGTATTCCAATGAGGCATATCAATACTGATGTCTGGTTTGTTGAAATTCTTTGGTGCATTGTTGGGAAACTGTAAATAAATAAATATATATATATATATATATATATATATATATATATATATATATATATATATATATATATATATATATATATATATATACATATACCAAGTCGTTACGAAAATAAAGTTATAACTAGCATCACATTGGTCCCTTTGTTACATTTTTCACGCGCTTTCATGTAATATTTTCATATCACAAAATTTAGCGGCTGTTTTTGTCACTAATCTTACTGGAGTGATTGTGTTTATGAATGGAGGAAATGCCCGTTAAAAAGGATTCCTCTCTTTTCAGTGGAATTAGTGAGCTTCTACAGGCAGCTCACTTTTTTCAGTAAACATTCCATAACATTGGTTTAAAACCAAGAAATTAAATCTTTTGAGAAACGTTTTCATGCATTATTTTAACAATACATATATATATATATATATATATATATATATATATATATATATATATATATATATATATATATATATATATATATATATATATATTTTTTTTTTATAAAATGATGTATGTGAAAATTCTTTCCTTACGAAATTTTTTTCCCCTTTTTGCAACGGAAACAGTTCGTTTCTTTGTAAGCATTATTTTTTTTTTTTTTTACATCTAATGTTTTTGTTTGATACTTTTTTTGTGTGCAGTTCTCTTTGTCTAGTTTCCTTTCTTGTAGTTTAGGGAAAAAAAAGTTTTTAGAGTACTGGACAAAATATGAAATGGCAAAATTATCCATATTTTTCATTGTGATTAAAATAGGGAGACCATAATTATTTGAATTATTTACTGTCTTCAAAACATACACGAATGCGGTGCTTCCATACAATCTTGTTCTTTAATAGAAATCAACAGATCGATAGGAATAGAACATACATTCGGTAACCTTCTTTATGATCATGAATATTACATAAGAACATAAGAAAATAAGTGAAGCTGTAAGAAACCTTCAGGCCTACACGTGGCAGTCCCTGCATGAAACATACCTACCTATATCAGCCACATCCATAAATTTGTCTAATCTTTTAAGATCCTAATGACTCAGCACTAACAATCTGATTACTGAGTCCATTCCATTCATCCACCACTCTATTTGAGAATCAATCATTATATATATATATATATATATATATATATATATATATATATATATATATATATATATATATATATATATATATATATATATATATATATATAGGAAGGCCTTTTCTGTGGCGTCACTATGTCGACGGGGACATTAATTATAGCTACCAATATTTTTCTATGAATGCACAGGAGAGAGAGAGAGAGAGAGAGAGAGAGAGAGAGAGAGAGAGAGAGAGAGAGAGAGAGAGAGAGAGAGAGAGAGAGAGAGAGAGAGAGAGAGAGAGAGTATTAATTTTATCCTGTCTTCGCTGCATGATTATTTTTTAGAGACTAGTATCTGAAACGTTGTAGTTGATTTTGGAGGAAGAAAAGAAAAAAAATATCGGAAGCGAAAAGTTCTTGGGTCCTTTCATATCTAGATCAGAATCGGATTTTTCCGACCGTTGGTTGGCGTCAACGGGAAATCCTTAGTTCTGCGAAACTTCCCGGAATGAAGTTTCCTGTTTCCGTTTACAAATTAAGACCTGGTTTACACTACTCCGTTTTTATGGATTCTGTTTCCGCACACCGTCCAACAGCGGAAGAGATAAACTAAGTTTAACTTTGTACAGAGAGACGGGTAGTGTTGCACGTATTGATATTTTGAATTTTCTAGGTATGATAATTAAGTACATGAAAAAAACATTATTGAATTACAGTTTTGTAATGTAATAATGCTATATTGTAAAATAAGCATTTTTACACCATGGAAAAAAAAAAAGGAGTGACGGGTCCCAGTGTAACTTGCGGCAAAACCACAAAGCATGTAAACACAAGCACAAGGATGGGCTGGACAAGTTTCAGCCCAGCAAACTGCAGAAACGTAACAAGCCTCACTCAGCAGCTATGGTAATGAGTGTATTAATAATTGACAACCGGACAATCAGAAAATACTAGTATAGCCGGCCTCTCCACTACACCGTGCATTGATACAGCAGACACTACTGACCTCATCGCGCCTTGTAGAATTCACTAACTTGTAGTTATATTTCTTTACTGTGCAATAAATGACACTTCTCCACCTCACTGGCCTCTCTTCGACAGCTGCGAGCAGCAAAGTGGCAAGAAGTATACAAATTCCTTGTCTAGGAGGTCTCTTCTCCGCGTAGCCATCTTGACAAATATGGATACAGAGACAGCGGCCAACTCCTCCGTTCAGTACGGACTTCGTTTTAGTGACGTCATTGTTGGACAGTGAATGGAGACGGAATCCGTAAAAAACGGATTAGTGTGAACCGGGGCCTTAGGGCCTGTTCACACTAATCCGGTATTCAGAGGCGCTTTGCTCTCTCACCACAACCATTTTCCAAGTACACAGCCTGGTTCTTAACATTTTTTTTTATTTTATTTAATGTAGAAATCTTGTTAATCGATCATTACAACCATAAAATATCCTTAAAAGCTTGTCCAACTTCAACTAGAGCAGTGATTCTTAACTTGGGGACGCGCCGCCCTTAGGAAGGAGTTGGTAGTTTTTATGGGGGGCACGAGCCCTTGGAAAAAAAATTTTAATTTTTCTAATTATATTATCTATTTTCTTAACGAGAGCGTGACCTAATATTTAAAGGGTTATGAAAAGTGCAAAAGTATCGCCTTATAACTTTAGTTTTCTATAGTCTACTACTCTGCTTCGGGCCGCCTACCATTTTCTGTACTTACTGATCTCCTCCATATCACTCGAAATCCATGGGAGGGAGGGTTTTGACTCGTCCTTGACCTTTATGTGTGCTGGTAGTTGGTGACTGGTGAGTCCTTTCTTTCCCGGTCTTCTGTACACATCCGTGACAATCTCACATTTATTAATTTAAGGCTGCTGGCGTTTGCTTTATCTCAGTTGTTATATTTAGCTAAAAACAGTAAGCGACCAAAAATTTATTAGTGAAGTTTAAACACGCATAGGTTGCTCTGTTTGCTATTCGCAAGTTTTTAAATGCCATTTCAGTGTGTAAGTCGCTGATGGTTCAGATGAAGTGTTAGTTCTCAAGAAGTGGATCTTGCAATGTTTTGGGTTAAGTACCTTTCAGTTTATCCTTTGATCTCACTTGGGCTCCTCGGTCTTTGTTCTGATCATTATTACACCACTGCAGTAACTTACGACCCCATGAGCATGAGGAATCAAGACACATTGATACCAGACAGAACAAACAGGACATGCATCCTGTCATTATTCACAGCCATCAACTCGCGTCATACTGGCACTCAGATACCATATTCTTTCGCGCTAATTGCACGCTACACACTAACGTGTCTTATAGACACCCTGGATGAAACACCTGTGCTTGTGTATGCTTGAGTGTCACGTAACTGTCGTGATTCTCTTTCACGACAAGCTCTGGACTTGCCTTGTGATCGAAGAACAGCACAAAGGTGGTTGTTGTTGTTGTACTGAGGGACTGAGCAAGACTGAGCAATGACTGTGACGTAGATAAAAAGAGTTGGGAAGTGCTTGCTTTTTTGTCACTTTTTCCTCAACATTTACCGCATATTCGTTTTTTTTTTCTTTCTTTCTTTCTTTTACGACTTTCATTCCCCCTCCCCGTGGTAAATGGTCAGAAATAAATAATATACTGAGAAAGATATCTAATACTATAGGAAATTGGTGTGTGGTATGTTGCACACACAGATATGCAAGATATTCGCAGTCCCAAAGTGTAATTTTCTCTTATTTATTTAATATTATTGTGTACTCTCTCTCTCTCTCTCTCTCTCTCTCTCTCCTCTCTCTCTCTCTCTCTCTCTCTCTCTCTCTCTCTCTCTCTCTCTCTCTCTCTTCGAAAAAAAATATCAAGAAGTGAAGATACGTGTAAAAAAATGAGGAAAGGAATGCAGGAGAATATGAAGAAAAAGCAATATTCACTAGAGACAAAAGTGGAAAGTTAATAAATCTTGATCTTACAGGAGGCTCAGGATTCTTTCCAAGCCAGGCCTTTGCATCGGCACACCTATAGAAAAAAAAAAAAAACAGAAAACGGCATACAGAGTTATACTGCATGTATCACACCACTAGTTCCTTCATCTAGCACGCCACATTTTCTCCAGGAACTCTTTCACAGCCTCAATCATCCTTTCATCCGTCTCCCCACACAATACCATCAATTCCCTTCCTGTATTCTCCACTCTAGCATGCCCTAATTCCCTCAGCACCACTTGCATCATCTCATTCCTGTCTCTGGCATACTTCACACACTCCAGCACCACATACTTCACCGTCTCATCCTCTCCCATGTCACACATCTGGCACACTTTGCTGCAGGGCTCAGACCATCTGTAACTCCTTGCGTTCAAATTCATACACTGTGCCCTCGCTCAGAAGAGAAGATCACCAGCCAAGCTTTCCTCATATCACTTTCCATACATTGGGGCCTTTTTCTCTCTATACCACTACAAAGTACTCTTATGTTCCATCTTCCATTCACTCAATCCCACATGCTTTACCACTCTGTCTACTTCATTTTTCCACTTTCTTACATCCCATTCTAAACCCTTCCCATTTCTGACAATCATACTCCAGTCACTCTCAACATGTCTCCCCTCAAATCGTTGAAAAGCCCAACTACTTTCCAAACCATTCTTTACTACCATCTTAACACACTTCTTCCTCCACCTGCTACTCCTAACATTCCACAGAAACACCTTTCTCACTAGTCTCGAATCATCCATTCGCTCTAATCTAGCTTTGTACCTCAAGGCTGGTTTTGCATGTCTCTCTCTAAAAGTACTCTAACCCATGTCCCTTCTCAAGGCCTCTATCGCTACATACTCGTACCTTGGTTAATTAAGTTCCATTCATGCTACTCTATTCTGTCCTACTTCTAACTTTTTTTCTAATTCATTCTCATTCCACACAATCACATCCATACCATACATAATGCTCGGAACAGCCACACTCTTCCAAACTTATCGCAGCACATCATATTTACTCGGTCTCATCCTTGTTGCACTTCCTAGACGACCCACCCACTGGTCCACCATGCTTATCTTTTCATTCATTGCCTTCACACAGCCATTCGGACTCATCCACATTCCCAGGCACTTGTATTCATCAGCCTGTTGCAACACATTTCCTCCCAGTCTCCACACTGAGTTTCTCTCATCCTCTGACCTGTTCACAATCATGACCTTGCTTTTCTCGCTGCTAAATCTCACACCAAAGTCCCTTCCATACCCATCTACAACTTCTTCTGGATAATTTTCTTCTTCGTTGGCCCTCTTTGTGGTTGCTGGTCTTTCTCCTCTGTTTGCATACCCTTGTCTTCTAGGTCTTCCCGGGCGTTCACAGCCTGTGTATCCTTATCTTTGACATCCTCCGTCTGCGTGTCCTTTATGCTGGTCACTATCGCCGTCGTCTGTGTTTCCTTGGCCACTATGTCCTCCTTACTGGTCTTCAACTTCTCCTTCGCCGCCTCCAGACATTCGTCACACAAAAACATAATGTTTTTGTGGCTCAGCATCTTGGTGGAGGCCTTGAGCCCCACACAGGTTGTGTGGAACCATAGCTCACACACCTTACACTCCACGCCACTACATCTCGTCGTCACACTCTCCTTGCACACCTTGCACTCAATTACAGCCATCCTGATTCTTACTACTGGTAAAATCCGGGAAGTTACTTGGAAATGCTGGAGTGAAGTCACACACGTCCTCTCTCGCCCTCGAACGACAAGGAAAGGCCGCCGTTGGAAAGGCACGCGCCGCGCGCGCCATTGCTATGTAAACACAACACGCTGACCTACAAAGGCGCTGGGAGTGCAGCTCTCTGTGTGAGTTGTGTGCATGCGTGAATTTTTGACTTGGAATTGTTGTTGAAGATAAATGAGGCGACCTGCATTAAAAGGGCCACTCGCGCCACTCTGGTTTAAACTGAGATAACTGTGTATAGCACTCTAATGAAGTCTTGAGATGCAATATGATGAGAAAGAGGCAAAGATAGTCAGTTAGATGAGAGGAGTTGATAAAACGAAAAGCTCTCGATCCCACCCTGTCTAAAAGAGCGGTATGAGTGGAATCCCCTGCCCCATACACATGAGGCAAACTCCTTACATGGACAGATAAGGCCTCCTGTACAGAGTTAACAGCTGATGGAGAGTAAGAAAAACTGCAGAGACGACACAAAACGCCTGACTTCATAGAAGTTGTTTTAGCTAAGGATGAGATGTGAAGTTTCCAGTTCAGATTATAAGTGAAGGACAGACCAAGGTGATCATTGTAGAAGAGGGGGACAGTTGAGTGTCACTGAAGAAAAGGAGATTGTTGTCGTGAAGGTTGTGTCGAATTAAAAGATGAAGGAATTGAACACTACTGTTAATTAATAGACATTGAAGAAGAACAGTGGCCGGCTACCACAGCAGCAAATGAATAGTCATAGAGGAAGCTTAAGATGAAGTTACAGAGAGGAGGATAGAAGCCGTAGGAGGGTAGTTTGGAAATCAAAGCTTTGTTCCAGACTCTATCAAAACCATTTGATATGTCTAAGATAACAGCGAAAGTTTCACCAATATTTCTAAAAGAGTGTGTTTTGTCCTCACATCTGGTATGATGCAACACTGCGGCTGGGAAGTACCATCACATCTAAAACAGTGTGTGTGTGTGTGTGTGTGCTCTCTCTCTCTCTCTCTCTCTCTCTCTCTCTCTCTCTCTCTCTCTCTCTCTCTCTCTCTCTCTCTCTCTCTCTCTCTTCCCCCGACCTTCTTCCCTGCCCTCATCCCCTTCCCTCCTTCCCTTCCTCTCCCTTCCCTCCCTCTCCCTTCCCTCTCCATTCCCTTCCTCTCCCTTCCCTTCTCTCCTCCCCCTTTCCTGTCCTCCTCCCCCTTCCCTCCCCTCCCCCCTCCCCCCACTCTCTCTCTCTCTCTCTCTCTCTCTCTCTCTCTCTCTCTCTCTCTCTCTCTCTCTCTCTCTCTCTCTCTCTCTCTCTCTCTCTCTCTGTGTGTGTGTGTGTGTGTGTGTGTGTGTGTGTGTGAGAGAGAGAGAGAGAGAGAGAGAGAGAGAGAGAGAGAGAGAGAGAGAGAGAGAGAGAGAGAGAGAGAGAGAAGGGGGCATGGGGCAGATGGAGGAATGGAATGGTGAGGGAAGGGGAGAGAGAGAGAGAGAGAGAGAGAGAGAGAGAGAGAGAGAGAGAGAGAGAGAGAGAGAGAGAGAGAGAGAGAGAGTGGGGGAGGGGCATGGGATGAATAGAGGAAGGAAATGGAGAGGGAAGGGGAGAGAGAGAGAGAGAGAGAGAGAGAGAGAGAGAGAGAGAGAGAGAGAGAGAGAGAGAGAGAGAGAGAGAGAGAGAGAGAGAGAGAGGGGCTGGGGAAATCCTGAGGATTGCTAAATAGAATGAGACTGAATGACAACAAAAATGGATGGAAGGAACATAAATGTGAAGGGGAAGGATAGAGGAAAATGAAAAGGAGTAGGGTACAGGAAAAGAGAATACTTATTTCTCAATACATCCTCTCTCTCTCTCTCTCTCTCTCTCTCTCTCTCTCTCTCTCTCTCTCTCTCTCTCTCTCTCTCTCTCTCTCTCTCTCTCTCTCTCTCTCTTTAATTATTCACTCACTCCTCACCTTTGCTGCTTATATTTATTCTTTCTACTTTCTCCCCATCCTTCCAGCCAAGATCTTCCTTCATCCTCCCTCCACTTCCTTATCCCATGTACTCTCCTTTCCTGGTTATTTCCCTTCCTCCTCTTTTTCCTTTCTTCTCCCTTCCTCTTTAGTCTTGTTTTAAATCTCTGGCCCTCCGTGTAACCTCCCCCTCTCCCTTATCTGTCAGAGATAAGGGACAAGGGAGAGGAGGGCAGGAAAGGAGGAGAGAGAGAGAGTGGGATGGAGGAAGGGAGGGAGAGAGAGAGAGAGAGAGAGAGAGAGAGAGAGAGAGAGAGAGAGAGAGAGAGAGAGAGAATTTTATTAGCAGTAATATTAATAACAATATTTGTGCATAGTGTACTACTGCTTCAAGTTCACACCTACAGACCTGGGCTTACAGGCATAGGTATCTGTACTATGGCTGCATTGGACACACAGTAATTATTAGATACTTTTTTTTTTTTTTTTTAAGAAAAAAGTGCATCTAATGCACTGGTAAAATATTTCAAAGATTGAATTACTGTCTCCTCCAAATACATAAAAAACCAAGGATATATTTATGAAAACTATAAATTAGTAAAAAATAACAGCTTCTGCTTTGTTTTTCAGTATTTGAAATGAAGTACCTAACTTCGTTCAAGAACCGAATTATTGTATGACAGCCAAAGCAATTATGAGTTCAAAAATCTGTTCGAAAAGGGAGGCGTTCGGTAACCAAAGTTCCACTGTATTTCCTAATGCATTCATGAACAGTTTTGTTGGAAAATAACCTATTGAGTGATTTGCCAAACACTACTAAAGTTATTTCATGGTAAAGTTACCTTATGGACAATGACTTTTGACTGGTAATAGCAGTGAAGGTGTATGGGTGGAGACATAATAAACTGCAATATTTGTGAGTCCATTATAGCTGTTAGATAACAAAACCAAAAAGGTTAAACTTTACACTACTTTGTTACTTTAAAAGATATTGAGGTTACCAGCAAACACTTTTTGTGAATGGCAGTGGAAAGTGTGTGGTGTTTCAAGACAACATAGTGGTGATTGTGAGCCTTGAGGTGCTGTAGTAAGACTGAGGATGTTGTTCCTCATATGGAAATGTATTTTCCACAATATTTACAAGCTGATTTGAAGGTCCTGCTTCTGACATTTGGAATGGCAAAAAAAAGCTTGCTCACTACTGATAATGATTCGGATGCTATTTTATGGTTTAAATTGCAAAAAGTGAGACACATCAATTTGTGTACAGGCGGAGTCGAGTCAGAAGCTGTTTTAGTTGTACATGAAATATGAAGTTCCCAGTGTAGATTATTAATAAAGGACAGACCGAAGATACTCAGTGTAGGAGAGGGGGACAGTTGATTGTCATTGAAGAAAAGGGGATAGTTATCTGGAAGGTTGTGTCGAGCTAGTATATTGAGGAATTGGGTTTTAAGGCATGAAACTACACAGTGTTTATTCTGCACCAGTCAGAAAATTTAGATGGATTAAAAGTCAGGTCTTCTGTGGCTTCCCTGCGTGATATTTTTTTTTTCCAGAGTTGGACGTCTCAGAAAAGTCGTGGAAAAGTGCAGAGTGGTATCATCAGCATATGAGTGGATAGAATAATGAGTTTGACTTAGAGGATCACTGATATATAATAGGGAGAGTGGGTGACGGGACAAAATACATTTTCTTTAATTACGACTATTCACAGAAGTCTCAATACCGAAAAAAAAAAAAAAAAATTCTGCATGAAAAGCATGAAACACACAGTGATTCTTTCTGCTAATCGCCTTCCTTCTGGCTAAAGTAGGGAAACGGAACAGGAAAAGGGCATGTGATTTACTTGTCATGGGGAGAGGTAGATGTTTCCTAAATTTCACCTGAGTGTGTTGTCCTCAGAAACATTGTGTCAGAAAACGTAAGTTTCAGGGGTAAATGGCCTAAAAATAAGTGGAGATCAGTGTATCGCATCACTTGGCTCTGAAAACTCCATGTAGTGATGAAACGTCCATGATGGACAAAACCACATGAAGCTCACTGGTTTATTTTTTATTTTATTTTCTATTTTTTTTTATTAACTGCATTGTTTTGCTCTCTCTCTCTCTCTCTCTCTCTCTCTCTCTCTCTCTCTCTCTCTCTCTCTCTCTCTCTCTCTCTCTCTCTCTCTCTCTCTCTCTCTCTCTCTCTCTCTCTCTCTCTCTCTCTCTCTCTCTCTCTCTCTCTCTCCTACACATTCCTGCGTTTCGCTTCTTTCATGTCTTTTGAGAGCTCCGAAAAATGGTCCGGGAATTTGTACCGTCGCATCTGCACCAGCAGGTCAACTGCATCCCTCACTTCGTCCGTGAACCTGTAAGACGAATTGCAAGTTCAATCCAAGTGTGACAGTTTATGGGGGAAATAAAGATACTTCAACGAGAATGCCCTTCAAGGAAACAAAATATTTCAAGTAACCCATAAAGTTAAATCTGTAAAGCTGACCATCGAAACCCACCTGACCACGAATACAGACGAGTAGTCCTGTCGAAGACTTGAGGCGATAATGGTCCTGAGAGCAAACGTCAAGAGACTTTCTGCAGTTTTATCATGTAAAGATTTCTTTGCCACCATCGCATCCATGAAACTTTCTGTGGAGAGAAATGAATGGGTCCGTCCCTGTACCTCAAGTCACCAAAAAGATTTCCATAGAGCCAAGATAGATTACAAACTTTTCATGTTCTGTTTTGTTACCATTGAAGATTGGCTACCTTAGGGAAAACAGATAGCGGAATTGGGACGTTCGCTGAGAAACATTTTACGTGTTGGGGAAGTAACATTGGTGGGAATTAGTTTTTTTAAAAGGATGAACCATCAGAACTATAATAAATATGGACATTGGAGAGAGAGAGAGAGGAGAGAGAGAGAGAGAGAGAGAGAGAGAGAGAGAGAGAGAGAGAGAGAGAGAGAGAGAGAGAGAGACTCTGTATTTTCTCATATTTGTACCTTTATCAGAATCAAGCAGAGAAGCAATCTTTTTCAGCAGTTCCCACAGACTCCACCAGCAGCACCTTCACGCCTGTGGTCGACAACAACACCTCCTCTGTCCACCCGCATGGGTCAGCTAATTGGTTGTGGTCTGGGCGATCAAACAAATCGAACACCTGAGAGCCAACATAATGCATATTTCAGTTTAGTCCCTGCCGTGACTAGTATGTAATAACTGCACGTTCTCATATAATGGAATTTTTTTTTCTCTCGTAACTGGAGAGTAGTCGAGCTGTAGGTAGCTCGGTCAAATTAGAGGTGCATCTTTATTCCTAAGCTGGGATTATCCATAAAGGAAAAAAAAAAAAATTGAGTTGGACACTATGAATACATTCAAAGAATTTGGAAAATAAATCATAATCTCATAACTGAAAATTCATAATGAAAAAATTGTGTCTATTTCAGCAATCTGAGATCTGTTATTCACCTTGAAGGAAGCCAGAAGATTCTTTTTCAATATATTCAAGTCCTGGCTGTCTGAAATGTCTGGTGCGTAGAGAAGCAGCACCTGAGAGTCGCAGGATGGCACTGGCTTCTCAGATGGCGTCTCAGTGACTGCAGAAAAAAAAAAAAAATAGTTTTCATTATACAGAGAAACGCGAAACAATTCAGGAAGTACCTAATTATATCGCCATGATAGGATAATCAAGAGAAGTGGACCAGGGTTCGTATTCTGAAGCACTCAAGACTTCATAAGGACTCTTCTAAGAGCACAGAGATTATCAAAATATTTTCTGATTAATACTGCAGTATTGTTGGTAAACTATCAGTGAAATCAAGAAAGCACCTTTCAAGAATCCCAGAAACATCCACTATAGCCTTTTTTTAAAAAAAATGTAGTTGGGATAAGACGTCGAAACGTTTGAGAAATGATGTCGTTAAGCACCTGCGACTTCTAGTAAATGAGAAAAATGTGTTCACTTTGTACACATAGATGAACCTTATATCCACTTCAACTGTTCTACTGCTAGCCTTGGGAATCTGAGGTCTTTAGGACATCCCCTCAAGCTGGAAGGTTCGGATGTCATTTTGAAAAACAACACGGAAGACAGAAAGAGTGATAGGAATAATTTATGCCATTCATTAGCACCTGGAGTTATGACTTTGTTCAGGAAGATCACGTAAAATCATTTAGCAGAGTTGTGCAGTCATTAGCAGTTCAAAAATTAAAAGCTATACATGAGGCAGTGGCAGTTTATCCTGTATATTAATAGGCAAGTGGAGTGCGTACTTTATACATACCTATAAGTCGTTTCAGCCTGAGGATTTTGCTGAGAAATACGGGACTGCGGAAAGCAACAAAAATCATGGCCACCATCAATAGCATCATGCCCACCAGCACTCCCCACTCTGCCTCCTCCCATTTCCTGCAAGGAAGTGATACTAAGAATTAGATCAGCAGTTTTCAACCTTTTTCCACTCACATCACGAAAATCAGCGAGGCATACCATCACCATTTACAAGTGGAACTAATAAATGCCGGTAAACCTTTATCTATTAAGTATGTTAATTATTGCTCATTATTTGTTTTTTATGGATAAAATATAATATATATTCACAATCAATTAAGCCGTGACACGTGACAGTGTCATACTCATAGATGTCACATTTGCCATGTGCACGTTGTCTGAAGAAGGATCAATCTTCCTTCCCGAATTCCCAAGGCACACTTGCAGTGCTTCGCAGAACACCAGTGAATAAGGTGATGAAATAGTGTGAAGGAATGGTGATGGTAATGGTGAGGTGGAGGAAGAGCAATAAGAACAGTTAAAATTGATGTCAGGTTTGTGTGTGTGTGTGTGTGTGTGTGTGTGTGTGTGTGTTTAAAAGCGTAATATTGCATCACAATCTGCTCATTGCTGTGTTACATAAAGGTGAATCCTACATATGTGTAGACGGAAACACACACACACACACACACACACACACACACACACACACACACACACACACACACACACACACACACACACACACAGGCAGACAAAAGCGGCTTCAAAGCGGCAATAATATAGTATAAGGACTCACGACATTGACAGATCATCTATCGGTGATACTCCGTTCTCAGGTGAGGGTGCAGTGGGTCTGCAGTCGCTGGTGGTGAAGAACGTGTTGCGAGGCTCTAGAGGCAAATGGCTGATTGGGTTCAGCTGTTCCGTGCGGTGACCATCGCCATGGAGAGACAGAGGTTAGCGTAAGAAATTGACTTTGCTGTGAGATGGGTTGCGTACATATACTATTATCAAAATCCTTCACAATGAGATAGTTAACACACAGCACATTTTCTTCGTGGGATACCAATAAATCAACATGAATGCAGTGAATTTCTTCCATGTACGCCTGTTGTATCTCCGGATTTTGACAACGTGTGGCAAGTTAATGGGAAAGAGGAAATGTAAGAGCTTGATGTTGCAGTTGTAGCAGTACATCTTATATGTGAAGACCAAAGCCTCAGAGGAGCAATAACAACCCCTACAGTCCTCGACTGCAGTTGTTATCACCTGTCGTCGGATGGCTCAGTGGTCTTCTGATGCAGGTCAGCTATTACTTCACACACACACATATCATGAAATACTGAATGAACTTACAATGACGGTGGCTTAGAATTATGTCAACATTTTGATCAAGTGCTTCGAAATAACCCTGATTAGCTTTGATTAGTTGGTAGTCGTAAATAGGGAAGATCTGAAGCATTAATTTAATATTACTAAGAAAAATATATGAAAGGCTGTTACATCTCAGTAGTTTTCCTTTTCCATCTGCATCAGAAACAACTTGACATGAGACACTAATGTTACTGACCCGAGACATGAAGAGGGAAAACCCTCATGAATCAGCTCGCATGTCAGTGCTGGAAGAAACAAGAATGATTTACTTGTGTGTGGTATCTAGCGGCTGTCAAATTATTTAAATTTTTTTTTTTGTCTGCTTGTGCAATGTTTCTAGTAATTATGAAGTATGTACTCACCACGAGGCAATAACAGGCATTTGGGTCAAAGGAATGTTTCAGCGTGATTAGCGATAGCGTGATGTTTGCCTTCAGATGCGTGTCCTGAAACTAAAGGGAAGAAGAAACTTGTAGAAGCTCAGTCCCGCAGAATCCCACGAGATGAAATAACAGAACGATACAAGAAAATACAATTTCTGTATTCATTCTTCATTCCATTATTTTTATATACTTGCTCTATAGGGTCGCCCTGTGTACCGGTCTGCTTATATAATGCAATTATGTAGAAAAAAAAAAAAAAAAACGAACGGACAGTCTCATGTATGTAGTACATAACAAACGTAACAGAGAATCTAGGCCGAAGATGTTTGCACTTTTTCTTGACCACATTACTGATTTTTTACATGAACAGAGAAGCCAAAGTTTAAAAAGAAAAAAAAAACTACATATGTATACATTTCGTGATAAAGATGGAACGCGTTGTTTGAGTGCACACAGAGGAACCGTCTTGTTTGCTACCCAGTGACTATAACGATGAATGCCAACACCTTTTTACTTCATTTTACGGTACGTTTCTCACATTAGTGACAGGTTGAGTACACATAACACTCTTACCCTTTCTGTTATCTCGTTTAAATTGGTTCCTTTCCTACAGGGGTAGAAGTCTGCCTTAACTGTGGTCTGTTGTGAAAGAAAAAAAATGAATCAGTTATTTAACAACTACAACAGTAATGATGAGTCTCTCTCTCTCTCTCTCTCTCTCTCTCTCTCTCTCTCTCTCTCTCTCTCTCTCTCTCTCTCTCTCTCTCTCTCTCTCTCTCTCTCTCTCTCTCTCTCTCCTTTCCTTATAACGTGTTACATTTGACATAAAACGTCATAGTACAAACAGAAGAGGTTGTTCGTGAGAGGCGAAGCAAAGAAAGGGTTCAAGATACTTGCCTTATAGATAGTGAGATTCCAGTTTTTCACTGCAGGGTGAACATTTTTTAATGTGATGTTCAGGAAATCATATCTGATGGCAGAGAAAAGCTACGTATCAGTAAATGAATATTGATGAACTGATTGACTGATTAAGAGATTGAAAGAGTAATATATAGGTACACTACAGATGTGTGTGCGTGTGTGTGTGTGTGTGTGTGTGTGTGTGTGTGTATAGATAAGTTTTACAGAAGAATGTAAAGGAAGAAGGAATGACGAAGAGAAACGGGTAGCGGATGGTGAATTCTTAGGAGCGTAAATGAGAGAGAGAGAGAGAGAGAGAGAGAGAGAGAGAGAGAGTGCTTATGTGAATGAATTCATGATACTCAGTTTATGTGTATTTCTAGTGGTTTTGTCGGTATAGTTGCGCCACGACATTCATAACTGGAAGAGTACAGTAATCCGTCAGAAGCTTAGAGCTCAAGCGTAGTAGTCAAGGACCATGCAATGTAGTGCACCTTAAATAATAGCCAACGAAAGTTTTAACCCGTACTGTATTTATCTGCGTATAAAGACAATGTAAACGACGGTTTTGCTGATCGGTGACTTACCTCAAAAAGGGTAGTGTGTGGTGTTTCATATACAACCCCCAGCAATGGAAACAGGTGGAGTTCACGTTTTTAGACACTGTCACCATCCACATTCCCTCAAAGAAGCAGTTATGGACCTCCCCTTCACCCTGGAAGAATGTATTTGGTTACTGTGTTGCTTAAGACAAGCCAACTTTACAAGGTTTTAGTGATATCTGGAAAGTTTGTTGGTCTTCCTATAATGAAAAGATACACTGTAGCAGGTCGAGTAGCGAGACCAGACGCTCCAAGACCTGAAGGGAACAAAGCGATTTTTTTTCCTCCTTTTTGTGTGTAAAGGCAAACCATAGCAATGCCAATATTACCGAGCTTCCTTTTGTGTTTGGCTGACACGTTTTTTTTTTCTTTTTAATTCACCAGTTTTCAGCGAATAACGCCAGCGAGGCACAAGTAGTGGAGACGAGACACACAAGCCCAACAATGTTCCTTGCCAAGAAAGCTCTAATCTCTATAAATCTTGGCAAGAAAAACTGTTAGGCTAGTAAATAAGACCCAAGGAAAAGAAATGACAAATAGTCATTTCTTTTCCTTGGGTCTTATTTACCTGGGTCTTAATCACCAGTCACTTGATGGCTTAGCTCAGTGCTAATCTCAAGTCTGGTGTGTCTCGACTCCTTTTCTTGTGCCTCGCTGGCTTCATTCACTGAAAAGTGGTAAATTTGAAAAGAAAAATGTGCCGGCCAAGCACAAAATGAACTCTGGAAATATTGGTGGCAACTTATATAGTGTTGTTATTACGAGAGGCCTGAAATATCGTACATCTTAACACGAAAGGTGGTGCACCGACGCATACCATGAGGAATTATGATCAGCATAATGATTAGAGCAATAAGAAGGGTCATAAAAATTATTATATTATTGATAATAATGATGGTAATAATAATGATGATGGTCATAATAATAATAATAATAATAATAATAATAATAATAATAATAATAATAATAGTAATAATAGTAATAATATTTTTGTTATTATTATTATTATAATAATTATTATTATTATTATTATTATTATTATTATTATTATTATTATTATTATTATTATTGTTATTATTATTATTATTATTATTTTTGTTGTTGTTGTTGTTGTTGTGTATAAATATCAGGGCATGTGTAAAAGTTGGTGTGAGTTCTTCCCAGTCAGTGGTGATATCGATAATAATTATCATCATCATCATCATCATCATCATCATAATAATAATAATAATAATAATAATTATTATTATTATTATTATTATTATTATTATTATTATTATTATTATTATTATTATTATTATTATTATTGTGTGTAAATATCAGGGCATGTGTAGGAGTTGGTGATGGTGTGAGTGAGTTCTTCCCAGTCAGAGTAAGTGTGCGTCAGGGTTGTGCACAGTAATGTCACTGTGTTCAACTTATTCATGGATGGTATAGTCAAAGAAGTGTATGAGGGTTTTAGGCAGAGGCCTGAACAGTGGGGAAGAAAGAGTGTGAGATCTTGAGAGTCAGCTGCTGTTTGCTGAAGACACAGGTCTTGTGACTGATTCAGAGAAGAAGTTGAAATCACTGGTGGAGGAGTTTGCGCATGTATCTAGAAGGAGGAAGCTGAAAGTGAATGTTGGTAAAAGTAAAGTAATATGTTTGAGCGAGGTAGGTGGTGAAAGGATGGATGTGAGATTGACTGGAAGAGGTGGAATGTTTCATGTATTTGGAATCAACAGTTAGAGTGGATGGAAGTGCAGAGTGAAAGAAGTAAGAAAAGTATTTTGTGGAGTGAAAAAAATCTTTAAACTCAGGACACTGGGTATGGATGTAAAAAGAGGGTTATATGAGGGAATAGTGGTGTCCACTGTGATGTATGGTGCTGAAACGTGGAACATGGAAGTAACAGAGAAGAAACAGTTAACTGTAATGGAGGCGAAGTGTTTGAGGAGTGTGTGTGGTGTAACATGGAGGAAAAGAATGAAAAATGAGGAGGTAAGACGAAGAACTGATGTTCTGAAAGAGTATGCTGGACGAGCAGATGAGTGTGTGTTCAGATGGCTTGGGCATATAGAGAGTGGAGGACAGAAAACCAGTAGAGAGAATAAGATGTGTGCGGTGGAAGGTTAAGAGGAAGACCTCGCCTGGAATGGATGAGCTGTGTGAAGAGAGCCAAAGTAAGAGAGAGAAATGGCTGTGCAACAAGCAAGAGTGAGTGTGCATGATAGAGATGAATGGAGAGCGACAGTAGTGTATGCATAAGAATGATGCGGTCTCGCATCATTCAAAAGAGATATATCTGTAACCTTACAATCACAACATACATACTTCACCCTTGCTCATGAAAATTTACGTACAGCTTCACATAAATTAACACTAAACATTCTTTTTCTTATCTAGGATCTAAAGCCTAGAATTCTATCTACCTCAGCCTAAAGTTCTACCTTAAATACACTCCTTTAAGAAGCAATTTAAAAGTATATAATTTTCAATTATGAAATCTGTTTCCATGTTTATGCTATATAAAATCCTCATTGTTATCCATTTTTAGTATTATTGTCTTTATTATTATTATTATTATTATTATTATTATTATTATTATTATTATTATTATTATTGTTATTACTACTACTACTATTACTACTATTACTACTACTACTACTACTAATAATAATAATAATAATAATAGTAATAATAATAATAATAATAATAATAATTTTTTTTTTTTTCCAATTATTATTAGAATTTACTTTTCTGTTTGGCTCATAATTATTGCAATGGATTTGCCAACTTTGTTTGGCAGATATTAGGCAACCTCGGTACATAATTATTACTATGTACTGTACATGTAGAATTAATGTCTAGCACCTAATTTCCACTGCTGCCCTAAAAGCATTTACCTTCAGATGGGCTCCCTGCACTTCTAAAATCACCTATGTTTATAGTTCATTGGGCTAAGGGATAATAAAATGTTTCAGATGTTTCAGTGTTTCAAACATTCGCAGAGTTAACTAATCAGCTTTAAAAAAATAAATAAATAGGTAAAATGAAACAAAGAATAAAAAAATAAAAATAAAGAAATAACTAATAATAATAATAATAATAATAATAATAATAATAATAATAATAATAATAATAATGAATAAACAAAAACTAAAAATTACTTCAAGGTATCATCTTACCACCAACTCCTGGTAGATGTCAGATCCATTGCAATTGATCAGTTTTCCTTTCAGCTTTCCTGCAATATCAAAGAAACAAAATTAGGCTTCCTCACGACAGACCTTTCATACATATTTGTCTTTCATTTACTTATTTTATTTATTTTGTTTTATATCTTCTTGAAGTGTTGTAAGCTCTGAATCTCTATCTTTATTACTTTCTTTCATTTTTTTTTTTATGTTATTGCTGTTTTTGCTGTTGCTGTTCTTTTTTTTTCTCAAGTTGGTACTGCTGCTGCTGAATCACTTTTACAACAACAGCAACAACAACCGACTGTGAGAGGAAAAGAGTCACTACAGTCCTAATTTCATGTGCTATACTTTTGAGACATGTAACAGAAATGCAGCTTACTCACTCAATGACTCTTCCATGTGGTTAATTGTGTCACGACGCAGAAAGACTGACCTTTGTTGGGGCAGGAGGGGTCTTTGTATGTGATGCCGTACACGAAGGTTGAGTTTACCTCATTGGGTTTGACAGAGACGTCCAACACCTCACACTGCTTGTCTTCCGCTACACATCCTGTCCCAGTAATCGCGGAGAAGAAGCAGATAAGTTAGCTAAAAACACGGAGTACAGTATATCCTACGTAGTTCATGCTTGGGGAGAAAGATCCACACGAAACTAGCAATATATTAGCCACTGAACCTTATTATTAAACATCTTGCCATCTTATCTGGGCTATTTTCAACAGGTATTGTTATTATTATTATTATTATTATTATTATTATTATTATTATTGTTATTATTATTATTATTATTATTATTATTATTATTATTATTATTATTATTATTATTGTTATTATTATTATTATTATTATTATTATTATTATTATTATTATTATTATTGTTGTTGTTGTTATTGTTATTATCACAGCAATAGTTCAATAAAGATTTTGCATCATCAACAGGAAAAACACTCCCAAGAACAGGACTAACATAATCTCAGTGGCTTTTGAAAAATGAACCTCATGAAATAACAAATTATCGTCACGTGTACAGAGTTACCAGTGCAGAAAGTTACCATTTGACGTATTGCTCATAGTAATGGAACTAGTGTTTGGGCTGTTTGCAATGTAAATTTAACTCTCTGGCACCTTAGTGGGCGCATGCCTCCGTGCCTTGAGTAATGCCTACAAAAAGAACTCCGGGGCATTACACGCCTTACTGAAAGGCACGCCCTTCTATCATTATTTCTACCTGGACTTTAAAGAACGACAGTACAGCTACAGTATATCTTGTCATCGAATATTTGATAAAACTCATTCATACTACAATAATCAGTATGAAACTTTGTGTGTGGGTGTGTCTGTCTGTGTGTGTGTGTGTGTGTGTGTGTGTGTGTGTGTGTGTGTGTGTGTGTGTGTGTGTGTGTGTGTGTGTGTGTGTGTGGGTGGCTGGATGGGCACGCGCGTATGTGAACACTGCTTAATTAACTTACCTGTCAGTAGTATTCCAATGAGGCATATCAATACTGATGTCTGGTTTGTTGAAATTCTTTGGTGCATTGTTGGGAAACTGTAAATAAAGTTATAACTAGCATCACATTGGTCCCTTTGTTACATTTTTCACGCGTTTTCATGTAATATTTTCATATCACAAAATTTAGCGGCTGTTTTTGTCACTAATCTTACTGGAGTGATTGTGTTTATGAATGGAGGAAATGCCCGTTAAAAAGGATTCATCTCCTTTCAGTGGAATTAGTGAGCTTCTACAGGCAGCTCACTTTTTTCAGTAAACATTCCATAACATTGGTTTAAAACCAAGAAATTAAATCTTTTGAGAAATGTTTTCATGCATTATTTTAATAATATATATATATATATATATATATATATATATATATATATATATATATATATATATATATATATATATATATATATATATATATATATATATATATATATATATATATATATATATATATATATATATTATTTATTTTTTTATTTTTTATTTTTTTTTAATGATGTAGGTGAAAATTCTTTCCTTACGAAATTTTTTTCCCCTTTTTGCAACGGAAACAGTTCGTTTCTCTGTAAGCATTTTTTTTTTTTTTTCATCTAATGTTTTTGTTTGATACTTTTTTTTGTGTGCAGTTCTCTTTGTCTAGTTTCCTTTCTTGTAGTTTAGGGAAAAAAAAGTTTTTAGAGTACTGGACAAAATATGAAATGGCAAAATTATCCATATTTTTCATTGTGATTAAAATAGGGAGACCATAATTATTTGAATTATTTACTGTCTTCAAAACATACACGAATGCAGTGCTTCCATACAATCTTGTTCTTTAATAGAAATCAACAGATCGATAGGAATAGAACATACATTCGGTAACCTTCTTTATGATCATGAATATTACATAAGAACATAAGAAAATAAGTGAAGCTCTAAGAAACCTTCAGGCCTACACGTGGCAGTCCCTGCATGAAACATACCTACCTATATCAGCCCCATCAATAAATTTGTCTAATCTTTTAAGATCCTAATGACTCAGCACTAACAATCTGGGAACTGAGTCCATTCCATTCATCCACCACTCTATTTGAGAACCAATTCCTTCCTATCTCTTCCTTGAGCCTAATTTTTTTTCAAGTTTGAACCTTGTTCTATCCTGATTACTGATCCTGAGAATTTTGCTTGCGTCACCCTTGTTATAACCCATTTACCATTTAAAGACTTCGTTCAGCTTCCTTCTTAACCTGCGTTTCTCTAAGAAAAGTAAATTTAATAGTTTCAGTCTCGTTTCATAAGGAATACCCCTCCTCTGTATCCCTTTAGTCATTCTCCTTTGTACTGATTCTAATGGACCTATGTCCTTCCCGTAATATAGCCACCAGAAGTGCCCATCATGATCTAGATGAGGTCTGACTGGCGCTAAATATAAATTTTGCTATTACTTCGGGATTTCTGTTTTTTACACTCCAAAATAATTGACCCTGATACCACATTTACTTTATTCCTGGCCTCTACTCATTGTTTTCTCAGACGTATGGGTTGCTGCTCTGTTTGCTATTCGCAAGTTTTTAATACCATTTCTGTGTGAAGTCGCTGATGGTTCGCATGAAGTGCAAGTTCTCAAGAAGTGGATCTTGCAGCATTCTGGGTTAAGTACTTTTCAGTTTATCCTCTGATCTCACTCGGGCTCCTCGGTCTCGATGTTCGGATCCACGTATCTCCGTGAAGCTGCCTTGTCCCTGTTCGTTGTTGCCAGGAGTCTGGTGGTGCAATCGTTGATACCTGCGCCCAGTGCCTCCTCCTGGTGATGACCCTTCACCCTGTGTCCCCTTGCTCGGATGTGCAAAGTCCTGTACACTCTCCCCCAAATGCCCCACATCGTTCTCCTCGGCCCAGGGAAAAGGAGTCCGCTCGGAAGTAATTACGAGCGTGGGGGTAGAGAGGTGTGGATATGTGAGTGAACATAGCCAGTCTTCGTTTGTTTATGTATCCATATGTACTGTGTATTCACTCGTGTCCCTCAATGCTATTGTAAGGCGCTACTATTCATTTTGCATTGTCACATAACTAGCTGGCAAATGCGTCCAGCAGCATCAGTAGCAGAAGGGCAGCCTTTTGGCATCTCTTGTGCTACCTCCAGTTCTCCTTCAATATATTTCCGGCCCATACCCATTGTCACGATCCTGGTTTTTCCAAGAAAGTGGACGTTACACTGATCCTAGAAAGTTTTAAGGGTCTGGATTTTAAAAGGCCTCGAATACCTACCCGACCTATCCGAAATCGCCAGCTATTAAACCCTCTCACAAAACCCTTACCTTGGCACAGCACGCCAGGAATAACCTCAATACCAGATCAGTGTTAAAGCAGAAAACACAGTTATTCTATATAATAATAGGATATATTAATAATAATGTTAACTTACAAACAACTTGAGGTAGTACACATTAAAGGAAATTAGGGAACAAATATCTACCCTAGACCAACACAGGATAATTCCCACACTCAATCACATTGGATTCCCCCTCTTTCCCAGGCTCTTATATCGCGTCCTTTATTGCTTAAAGTTTATACACATCACTATATGACATTCCTGTCACTTTACAAAGCTCTAAAACCCTTTTTTCTCCTTCACAGGCCGCTGGAATATTTACCCCAAGTACAGGAATTTCCCTAGACGCCGCCATTGCTTCACTTAATAACAATTCCCGTATTTTACCTCCTCCAATCTCACAAGACATAAACCACCATCACGATAGATCACCTATAACACCATAACACCATCCCCTCAAAGACACCAATAACACCACATTACCACAACCCCAACCACAAAATGGCTGCCTCTCAACCCCCGACGCCGTCCCCTCATCGTTACGTCACCAACCAAATTTCAGCAGACACGAGCTCTTGGTAGCACAAAAGACTCACCAACCTGATCCTGGATATCAGGGTTATACCACTAATACCTCCACACACCCACTTAATCACCACACCACCCAAATTTATCCCGAGAGAATGTCTCCCCTCTGATCCCTCGGGGCCTCTATCGTTCTCTGAAGAATTTGTAGATTCAGATACAAAACCCAGACAGGTATCATCCCTCGCCTCCACACATTCCACCTCAAATACACCTTTTCCCTTACATATACATATATATAAAGAACTTAAATTATGAAGAGAATAATACTACATGATAGAAAATGAGTAAATAAGCCTTATACTAACTTATAACTAAGAATAATATACTCAGAAGAAAACGGAATACGGGAGACACTAAGAAAACGTATTTCTTTTCAGGATAAACTCTGCCAATAACATGATACCATAGACTCATTAGCAGCCTACAGACAACAAAAGTACATATGTCACTAGTACTTCATTTTTACTCCATAAAGAGACTGAAAACTATTTTCTTTATAGAGAGATAAGGCAGGATGAGAGAGATGAGGTGAGTCGTGAAGGTGTAGGACAAGAGGAGGGAAGATGTGTCCGGAAGGGGCGGAGGAGAGAGAGAGATGGGGGGAGATAGGTGTGAGTATGTTGGAGGGTCAGGTCATGTTGAAATAAGAGAAGTGAGGTCGAGGCGAGTAGATGAGGGAGTGGAGAAGAAGGAAGGGGCCGAGATGAGAGGACTAGGTGAATAAATTGTAGATGAATTGTTTAAATATTTCGTAGATAAATTGCATACAGGTCAGTTAGCAAACATCCTGTATAGAGCAATAAGATCACAGAAAAAAATTACCCTAAATGGATGGATGGAGTCAGGAGGTTAACGAGGAAAGCTAAGGGCAATTATGAATTAAAGGTAGCCAGCCAGGAGAAGACGGACCCTAAGGGATTTTATCAGGTATACAGGACGAATAATAAGGATACTGTAGGTCCATTAAAGGCAGCAGATGGGGAGCTGGTTAGTTCTGGGGAGGAGAATAGTAAAATTCTGAAAGAGTATTTCTTAACTGTCTTCACCCAGGGAAACATGCAAGATATGTCGAATAGTGAACATATGTTTAGAGCAGATGAGAATGAGAAGCTGGCAGATATCTTCATAACTAAGGAGATAGTGGAACAGGAGATAGATAGGCTAAAAAGTTCAGGACACCAGGACCAGATGAAATATATCCCAGAGTACTTAAGGAATGCAAAGAGGTTATTAGTGAGCCGTTAGTTTCTATCTTTAGGAAATCACTTGAGTCAGGTGAGGTACCAGTAATGTGGATGCAGGCTAACCCATCTTTAAGAAAGGAGATAAAACTTTAGCGTCTAATTATAGACCTGTCAGCTTAACTTCAGTTGTGGCTAAAATATTGGAGTCAATAATAGCGAGGAACATTAGGGAGCATTTAGACAAACATAACTTGATAAATCAGTCACAGCATGGCTTCACGAAGGGGAAGTCTTGCCCGACGAACTTGTTAAGTTTGACGTTAGTTGACGGATTCATATTCTTACAAGTACATGTAATTCTATTCTTATAAGTACATATGTACTATCATCATCATTATTATTACTATTATTGTTGTTGTTGTTGTTGTTGCTGTTGTTCGAATTATTTATTATCTGTTTATTTATTTATTTTGCTCTGCTGACTATTTTGTTCTGCTCTATTGTTCGAGGAATTATCACTATAGGTCGAGGAGGAAAATATGACAACTACGTGCAGTTGTCAAGTAGATTTACTATACATATTGCAAGAAGGGATCATTATTACACCACTGCAGTAACTTACGACACCATGGGCATGAATAATCAGGACACATTGATACCAGGCAGAACAAACAGGACATTGCATCCTGTCATTATTCACAGCCATCAACTCGCGTCCTTCTGGTACTCAGATACCACATTCTTTCGCGCTAATTGCACGCTACACACTAACACGCCTTGTAGACACCCTGGATGCTTGTATATGTTTGAGTGTCACGTAACTGTCTTGATTCTCTTTCACATGTTCTGGACTTGCCTTGTGATCGAGGAACAGCACAAAGGTAGTGGTTGCTGTACTGAGGACTGAGCAAGACTGAGTAGTGACTGTGACGTAGATAAAAAGAGTTGCGAAGTGCTTTTTTTTTTTTTCTTTGTCCTAAATTCTATCACTTTTTTCCTCTACTTTTATCTCATATTCGTTTTTTTTTTTCTTTCTTCCTTTCTTTTACGGCTTTCATTTCCCTTCCCTGTGGTAAATGGTCAGAAATAAGGAATATACAGAAGAAGATATTTAGTACTAAAGGAAATTGTGTTATGGTATGTTGCACACACAGATATGCAAGATATTCGCAGTCCCAAGGTGTAATTTTCTCTTATTTATTCTAATATTATTGTGTACTCTCTC
The DNA here is from genome assembly GCF_035594125.1 of Scylla paramamosain. Taxonomy (NCBI): domain Eukaryota; kingdom Metazoa; phylum Arthropoda; class Malacostraca; order Decapoda; family Portunidae; genus Scylla; species Scylla paramamosain. Next base: position 28,928,412 of record NC_087155.1, on the reverse strand, counting down.
TCTCTCTCTCTCTCTCTCTCTCTCTCTCTCTCTCTCTCTCTCTCTCTCTCTCTCTCTCTCTCTCTCTCTCTCTCTCTCTCTCTCTCTGAAAAAAAAATCAGGAAGTGAAGATACGTGTAAGAAAATTAGGAAAGGAATGCAGGAGAATTTAAAGTAAAAGCAATATTCACTAGAGACAAAAGTGGAAAGTTAATAAATACGTCAAGGAAAGAGCGCCGTTGGAAAGGCATGCGCCACGCGCGCCATTCCCATGTAAACAGTACGCTGCTATACAGACAGCGGTAGTGCCGCCCCTTGTGTGAGTTGTGTGCATGCATGAGTTTTTGACGTGGAATTGTTGTTGAGGATAAATGAAGCGACCTGCATTAGAAGGGCCAATCTGGTCTAGACTGAGATAACTGTGTTTAGCACTCTATTGAGTTCTTAACCTTCGCCCGGGAGGGGTTGAGTGCCCTGTCTGTAAGGTCGAAAATCTATACAAGAATAATTTTTATGTCTAGTCGACCATCAATGCAGGTGCAACACGTTGCAGAGCAATATTCCTTGTTGGAAGAGGTGCCCATCCAGGATAAGGAAAAGGAATTCCTTTTGTTTTGGTGTTGAGACAAAGGACGCTCCCAGCTTTTCTGCTGTGTATTAGTAACTGGATGAGCGGCCCTTAAGCCATTGCCCAGTTTCTTCACCATTTTTCCACTCTATGCTATTGTTAATGTTGTTATTTTGTGTTTTTATGTTCCAATATTCACAAATTATCATGTGCAGTATTCAAAGAAAAAATGCACTCGAAATTTGTTAAACTTCCGAAACATAATATAATTTGCAAAAGATGGCAAAAAAAAAAAAAAAAGGTAGCGAATATAATGACCTCAAACTTTTTTTTTTTTTTTTTGTGGCCATCATGATTCTTATTGTCTGTGGGCATTTTGAGACCAAGTTCATTGTTTTAGCATATATAATAAGAAAGTTATGGTTGTCAGAAGTTCGCCAAACTATGAGTGCATTTTCCTCACTTTCATTATTTTGGCACGAGTAGCCCTTCTAATGTGGGACACTTCAAATGTATGATCTTTTAATCAAAAGGTCAAATTCCCGTGGGGCAGGAACAGTACACTACTATGCAGTCTTATGTCATGTAGGGCTTGGCAGTGTCCTCTCTGTCATCATTCATGCAACCCCATCACAGGCAGCATTAATAGTTCTGTAAATTTTACCCCATAGGAAATATTGATATGACATTAGTGTTGTTATCTGTGGTCAAAGCTAGGTTTGGTCTAGATTAACTCAGTTTATTAGTTTCACAGATTTTTATTTTGATTGTTTTGTTCACAATTGATATAAAAAACTATCATAATTATATCCAGAAATTTATAGTCACTGCCTCGAAGATAGCGTAAATTTTTACTCTTGCACCATTCTCTTTGTTCTGGATGAAACTTTTTTTCTGTTAGTTAACAGCCAGCTTTGAATTAATCTGCATGTTGTTTTTCCCACAAATCATTAGTTTATATTTTTTTACCCCTCACACCAATCAGAAACTAAAGTTTTGTGATTAAAAAAAAAAAAAAGCAGATTATAATAAAACAGATTAAAATGTAACAGAAAAAAAAAGTTTCATCCTCACAAATAACACAGCAGTAATACTCACTGGCACTGTTATCCTAAGAGGACTGGCTGGCGCTTGCCCGTGGCCGCCATCTGGCTGTCATGCACCACAACCAACCTAGCAAAACTAACCTAACCAAACTAATCTAACCTATTTAAACTAACATAACCTAACTAAACTAACTTAACCTAACCTAACCAAACTAACCTAACCTAACTGGCAAGGCTAAGAAATGAATATGAAGTCTTTATCTTATGTATCTTTGTAAAATCTGGTGATGCACTGGAAATAATCAAGACAACACCCACCACAGACAGACATCTTCCTCAGACTAATTCAGATATTTCAATCTGAGCTGCTTTTCCCATTTCAGGATGAAATTAAATGCCATGATTGGCAAAATATTTTTTTTTTTTTTAATTGGCCAGCGGCGGCATTCTTAAACAAAATAACCAATCACCATGACTAATTTGGCTCTTACACAGCAGATGTGATGTAAGCGTGCACAAATGAACGCACCCTGACTGGGGAACATCACTGCCCACCAATCTATCTCACGCAAGAGTGCGTCACTTCTAAGCTTTGTCACAGGAGCAAGCGAACTTGCTTACCCAAAAACAGATAAATCTTTAAAAATTGCTGTCAGCATTATAAATAATTTGTGGTTCAAACTACTCAGAACGAGAAGCTCTATTTGATGAGAAGGATAAGAAAAGCCAGGTTGAGACTAGTTCAAGATTAAAAGAATACCGAAGTTATTAGGCCTAAATTATTTCCACAATCCTCTTATATATATATATATATATATATATATATATATATATATATATATATATATATATATATATATATATATATATATATATATATATATATATATATATATATATATATATATATATATATATATATATATATATATATATACATACATACATACATACATAAAATGGAACCTCAGTTGTAGAAGTTAATTCTTTCATGAATTCTGTTAAAAATCTGAAATGTTAAAAAACCAAAACTATTTTCCCCATAGGAATCAATGTAAAATGGATTATTCTGTTCCCAGACACTAGTCTACCCTGTCTTAGCAGCTTATTACAGACACTCCCACAGCCAAGATGGCTGCTTCACAACATCTCCAGCTCACAAATTATTTATTCAGAAAGGATGTAATGAATGAACTCATCAGAAGATACTGTTTAGACTGTGCAGGTATTCTCTTTGTCACTGATCTAGTGAAGAGGGACACAGAGAAGACCAACCCACTTACTGCCAAAATGAAGGTGATCATAACACTTAGTCATCTTGCTGCTGGGAAAAGCTACTGGAAAAATGCAGGTGTGCAGTAGTGATGGCATTGGGGGGTCATTGAGAGAGCCACAAGTGCCTTGGGGGTAATTCCTGAGCATCGAAAACTGTTTGTTTACATCGAGGCTTTTCAGTGGGATCACATTTTTCTTATTTCAAAGATCTGATTACTGTCTTACACTCTGTGTCTCTCCTCCAAATATGTGAAAATGAAGTAAATATAGAATCTATAAATTAGTAATAAATGGCAGCTTGTGCTGTGTCTTTTAATATTTTAAATTAAATAATTTTGTTATATGACTGAATTATGCTACTGCAACCAAAGCAATAATGAGTTAAGAATTTTATTAAAAAAACAATTTTTTTGAAAAGAGAGACATTCCATAACTAAGGTTCCACCGTGTGTGTGTGTGTGTTTGTGTGTGTGTGTGTATACTCGTATA
>NC_087155.1:28912555-28922555 GCF_035594125.1 Scylla paramamosain | reverse complement strand
TTGAGGCATTGTTTGTCCGTGGTATGAAATTCAAGTGTAACCTGGCGACAGATACAATAGCCAAACTTGGTGGGTAACCGTGCTGGGATTTGTAGACATGGATGTCCTTTGGTGAAATTGTAAATTATTCAGTCATGATTTCTACAAGGTTTGGAGGATTACAGTATCCCATGACAAGATAAGTAATAGCAATGGATAGGTGATTTACTGATAAACATTACCCAATGATAGTATAATAAAATATTAGGCTGTGTGGCACCATACATTGCCTGCCTAGGTGGGAAGGGGGAAGGACCAAGGCTAGCAGCAAACCAGCTCCTAGTCAGTCACACACTGGTCCCATCAAGACAGTGACAATGAATATGTTCAGATTGTATTACATAACTTAAAGTAATGTGGAATGTGTATGCATAGTGTTTCTCTGCCATGGTTACCCACCCGGCTCAGTTGTTGTATCTGTCACCAGGCCACACTTGAATTTCACACCACACCTAAACAACATCTTAAAATGCGTATGTGCGTATGTGCAGAGAACATTTTCGACTTAGAATAACCTGTACTTCCACCTCTGGGAATATCATCAGAAATTCATGTTACACCGTGTGTGTGTGTGTGTGTGTGTTTACATATATATATATATATATATATATATATATATATATATATATATATATATATATATATATATATATATATATATATATATATTACACACACACACACACACACACACACACACACACACACACACACACACATATGTACAGACCGTTGGTGTGTATGGTTCCAGAATACAGAGTGACACTGATGACTGACTGTCTATGAAATGTAACACCTCCACTCTGTAGCACTATATCAACCACAGCTTATGTTTTTTACCATCTCTGATGCAGAAAATAATTATAGTTATAGAAAAGTTTTGCCTTCTAAGTCCTTAACTGTGCTATGAAGACACTAAAAACAATGGTGTTTAAAATATGTAACTGAAAGTGTTGCCAAGAGTGTTTCAAGCAGTGTTTTGTACAATGCTGAGGAGTAAATGTGGCCACTTCATTATTGGAGTGGTACAAAAATTTGTACGTTGAATTCACTGTGTTTTCATTAAGTGAATTCAAAGTACAAATCCTTTTTGTTACTTTTCTACTTTTCTTTTAATACATACTGAAAGGTTTTGCTAAATAATTCCCAAAATTTCAGATTTCAACATGGCTTCTGATTCATTAGCTTGGTTTGAGTTTCTGCTAAATCCAGCATTGTTGGAGTCCCACTTGAACCAGAGTAATCCTGGTAAGTAATGCTATATCTTCCAACAAAAATTACATATGTACTCCTTTTGGAAATTCTAATGTATTTATGTAATTCATATCAGGGGATGTGACTGTCTTTTCTGTAGATAATTTGAATGATAATTGTATAAGCATCTCTGCCATACATGAGATGACATCTAGTATGAAGCGACAGAGAAGTATCCACCTACAGAGACTTTGCAATGAGATGTAGAAAGTTATCCCATGGAGCAATACTGTACCATGAATGTATTGTAATTCTGTGATGAGACATAGAAACATGAGCCAGAGTTGGACTGACTGTAAGTTGCCTCATGGTCAGTTGGTTAAGTTTGCTTTTCCAGTCTGTCATATTCAAGTTCAATCCCCAGTCACATCCACCTCCACTATTTATATGGGCAGGATAAATTCTAGTCTGATCTTTCCCTCCACAAAGAAGGGCAAAATGCATGGATAATGCACATGTTTCATGGTGTATACTGTGGCAAACCTTGCAAAGACCACAACTGTGGTTTCTAAACACTGTTTTGGCTTTTCACATACACTACCATATGAATTATATAAAAAAAAAAAAAAAAAAAAACAGAAAGGAATCTAGGTGAAGTCATGTAATACTGTGCAGGATACAAATACAAGCCAAAGCTGGGCTGGCTGTGAGGTACCTTATAGGGCCAGTCTGTTAAGATGTGGCATTCCAACCTGTAAGATCAGGGTTCAATCCCCAGCTACCTCCACCTCCAGGACATACTATAGTGCATTAACATTTCACTGTTTCATAATGAAGAACATAGTTCTAGTTAGCCTCAGAAATTGAAGAAGTGTTTTAATTTTTATCCACATTTTTTCACAGAACCCTCAGCAATAGGACTCATCATTCAGTTCATCTACAATTCTATTAAGAGGAGTGATGGAGGAAATGTTGAAGTGAGTCCTGTTACTATTTGGTAAATTTTTGCTGATCTCCCATTCTGTAATTATTGAGTTATACACAAACTATCAAGAAAGTAAGTGATCATTCCTTGCATGTTCAAACAATCCCTCTTAAGTCACAACTGTGTAATTACTTTCAATAAGATATAGTAGCCCGTGAGTAATTACTGAAAACCATGAAGACAACTTGAAGAAGTATAGGTCATGTCACACACACACACACACACACACACACACACACACACACACACACACACACACACACACACACACACACACACACACACACACACAATTTGGACTTAGGAGGGGAAGATCATGCTCCATGAACATATTGCCCTTTTATTCAAGGGTAGTCAGTATTATGCAGGAGAGAGAGAGAGAGAGATGGGTGGATGGTGTCTACTTAGACTTGAAGAAAGTGTTTGACAAAGTACCTCACTCGAAGATTGCTATGGAAGATAAAAAATTATGGAAAAATTGGAGGAAGACTGCTGGAGTGGATGATAAAGAGATGAGAACTGTAATACAAGACCAAAATTCATCTTAGCTGAAAGTAACTAGTGGTGTCCCATGGGGGTCAGTGTTGGGACCGATAATGTTTGTAATATATGTGAATGACATAAATGAAGAAATAGTTATATGAACTTATTTGTGGATGATGCTAAGCTGATGAGAAGAGTAGAAAATGTAAATGACTGTATGTTACTGCAAGATGATTTAAATAAGATAAATAGATGGAGTAAATCTTGGCAAATGGAATTCAACTTAAGTAAATGTAAAGTAACGGAGTTTGGTGAGAGTAAGAAAAAAATACAATATCATAATGAGATGGATGGTGTGAAGTTAAAGAAGTCAAAAGAGGAAGTGGATTTGGGAGTAACAGTTTCTGAAAATTTGACTGAACAGACACATTGATAACATTACTGGAAAGACAGTGAATTTGTTAAGAAAGAGTAAAAATGGCATTCTCATATTTGGATGCATATTCCAAGATTGGAATATGCAGCAGTGTTGTGGTCTCCTCGTGCAAAGAGGAATATTGTAAAATTAGAAAGAGTAGTCAATAAGATAGTTCTGGAGTTGAGCAAGTCAATCTATGAAGAGAGATTAAGTGTTGGAAATTCCTATTCTTGAAAATAGAAGAGAGAGGAGATTTAATAAACTTCTATAGAATGATAAATGGTATGGAAAATATGGACAAAAAATGTTTTGTTAATTCAGACACACAGAGTACAAGGGGACACAGTAAGAAGCTGAAGAAAGTTAAATGTAGAAGAGACATCAAAAAGTACAGTTTTCTTCATAGAAATGTGAAATGGAATGAACTCACTGAAGATGTTGTCAGTGCCGTAACTGTCCATGCTTTTAAGACCAAACTGGATAGATATAGAGACAGGATACTATGAGATTACTCCCCTCCTGTAAACCACAACTTGGTAAATGCACACACACACACACACACACACACACACACACACACACACACACACACACACACACACACACACACACACTTTGGAAGAAAAAAGATCATATCAGAAAGGCAGTTTGGACTCTGAAGGAAAGATTATGTACAAGTATCTCTAATTTCAAGAGTTTCCATGTAAGGGTATCAGAAATATGACAAAAAAAGAAAAAAAGATAGGAAGACATTATAAATATATTGATTAAAAAAGAAAGATAGATTGACAAAGGCTTATATGGAAATTACAACACAAAGAACCAATAGAATGTAGTTTGTTGAAATTGATGAAAAATTATCCAGAAGGAAGGTGAATGAGAATTATAATTAGAGGGAATGCTCTTCTTGGCAGAATGTAATAAATGGAGTTACTCAGGCTTCATTCTCAGCACAATAAATAAATGAAGTTACTCAAGCTTCAGTCTCGTCACCAATTATGTCTTCAATCTACACACATAATTCTGAAGAAAATGTTACATTCCATAGGTAGCTATATAAATGTTTGCTTGGAAGTGTTCATCTTGACAAAAAAAATATTTGAATTAAATGTTTCTTACTTCTTTATTTATGCTATATTATATTTTTCAAGCTTGAGACCATGGATCTTACAGCCCAAGAAAACACAAAAAAGAAAAATGCTCTTTCTGTCTTGGCTCTTAAGACTGCAGCTCATTTGAAGTGGAACTTGGAGATATTTGAGCAGAAGTAGGTTAAGTATCATTTGTTTGTGCATGTGTGTGATCGACTCTTCTTGTGGTATTTCTGTAGTCTTTATTCATCATAAGTTAAAATGTATATAGCTATTTGCACTTCTGGACTCATGTATATGTTTGAAAATATTTTTGTATGCTATCCATAACCTACCTTTCAGATTACCACTTCATATGCAGGATGCCCTTTTAGTTGCACTGCTGGCTGAGACAGGGGAAGAAATGAGCACTCCCTCACTGCATGGAACATTGGATACAGGGCCATTACTACCCTACCAGCTCTTCAGTTTGGCTCTCTATCATCGATATGCTCTCAGGGCCCTTGTTCAAGCAAAACTACCAGCCAAGCCTGTTAAGGTTTCTAATGTGCCAATGTGAGCTAATTTCCTTAGTTTTTAGGACACTTCTATACTTGAGAGAAGGATTGCATTCTTTTCTCTGTTTTATTAAATTCACACTTCACCAGTAATCACTTCTTAACTTGCCTGTTTTTATATAATGCTCTACCTCTATATACAAATATGGAACTGAAGCACTCCTACGAGTCTCCATCCAACAATGAAGAAGAGAAAAGAATGTTCTTATTACTTTCCTGCTTCATATGGAATACTATTTTCATGTTTAATGCATCACTAAGAATGGACCGGTTTCATGTTGTGCAGAAATTATGTAGGATTATAAAGCAAATGACAGTAATCATTGGGATATCATTGAATTTTTTCTGCAATTTGAAATTTATGAAAAACAGGCAATCAAATTAGGTAATTGTCATCATGCCTGGGATGGCTGCATCCTCCACTGTGATGCCACTACCCATCTGGGCTTTACTTCATTCCATGCCTCTGTAGGCAAGATTTCTTTAATTTTCAGCCATTGTTTTCAGTGTTACATGTGGAAGACTTAATATGCTGGTTCCCTTAATGATGAAGTATACCTAGTCTGTGTTTTTTGTTAAGATAATATGTAGGTTTAGAGACAAGTAATGACAGCAAACTCTGTGTCAACCAGTACAAATGAGAAGATTTGGTAAAATGATATTTGTAAGTCATAATGAAGTGAACTTTTGATGACTAGATCTCTGCAAATTAGGGTATTATCTGCAAAAAGGACACATCTCACAGACCAGGTTAACTGTGTGATATATGAGTTGCTTTTTTGAGTATGTTTATTTCAGGGTTTATATAGTTTTGTAAGGTTAATAACTTCACATTAGCAAGAAATCCCATATGTAGTCATCCGTACCTACTCAGCTGATTGCTGCCTCACATTTTGCCATCGATATGAGGATTAAGTATGTAGTTTAATTAGGTTAGCTTGAGTGGGGAAGTTAGGAGGTTAGGTTAGATCTAGTTAGTTTTGAGTTCAAAGGGGCACAGGGGGCTTAAACTAATGTTTAGCTTTATGTGTGTTATTTATTTCCTATGTATTAGAACTTCAAATTATACCTCCTCCTTGTTAAAATTGTTCAGTCAACTTAGTAAGTAAATTGTGAAAAGTAGAAGCAGTCAGTTGGATTTTACATCTCAGAGGTGCACTCCCTTTAAATTATATTTATTTTACTTTATGACACTAATTAATCACATAATAGTGTTCACCTAAACTGCTGTTATACCTGGTAATCACAGAGGAAAGACATAATATATAACTGAAATGATGGATCCAGCAGTTTATTAGGATATTTACATATACTTAGCCAGCCAAATTGCACCCCTGCATAATACGTGTCACTATTACTCATATTTACTGATATTAAAGTGATCTTGACAGCAATATCAGGTTCCTGTGGTGATGTGATATTCAGAATGTGCTGTGTGCTACCACAGCTTCCCAATATTTTTTGTCTTTTGGCATGCGAATGAACTTTTTTTTCTGGTGTAGTCTTTGTTTTGTTCTTGCATTGTTGAACCAGTGATGGACCATAAATGCCGAAGGTCTTCACTACTAGGTGGAGGTCACCAGATCTGCTGGATAGCAATGTCACAGCTGCTCCATCTGTTTAGTTTTTTACAACTTTGAAAGATTTTATCTGAGCACATTCAGTTTGGTTTGTCAGATAAATCATGTCATATGAGAATTCAGTACAATAAAAAGTTGATTACATTTTCACAAAAAATAAATAAGTAAATAAATAAATACACAATCAGTCCATTCTTTGTTACATGGAGTACTGAGAAATTACATTTAGATATCCTTATTTCAGAAATGTTACATACAACACATAATTGCTGTCATGGCAGTAAGAAGTTTTGATAAAATGTAGGCAGTCAGTTTTTGATACCTGTTATGCAGTCCATATTTTTCAATGTATTAGAATACTTTTTTTTTTTTTTTTTACATATGAACTACATCCTTAGTCCTGGGCAACAAGATCCAACGCAAGAGTCTCGTGAAGTGCAAGAAGGTATATTGAGTGTCTTGGACCGAGGGGCCGATGTTTCAGTCCGGGTACTTGAGCAATTGCTTGGAGCAGGGGAGGTAAGTCATCAGTAAAGAATGGAAAACAAAATAATCATTGAGGCCATTTTAGCCATTTTTTTTTATGTGATACATTTTCAGTTAAATATATGATGAAAACACTTAAATGTGTGATTTTTCTTATTGCTGTATTTCACTGAAAAATGCAAGAAAACATATTAAGAATTTAAATATAGCAAAATCTTCAGCCCACCTGACCAGGTGGATCTTCCCTAATATATTCTGATATTTCATGACACCAAAATGGTAATAAATTTTTTCAAAATAAGTGATCTGAAATAAAACACAAATTCAAGGTAACAAAAACTAAGAAAATAATAAATAAATAGAAAGTGGGAAGAAAGATATAATTTTCTCAATTAACTTCTGATTCTCCATAAATTGAAATTTTGGTTTCAGACTTGTATGTAGAAAATAATATGCTGTTGGAAATCTATTATATTTCCAGATAAACATTATTTATTTATTTAGTGATGGGCAATTAATATATTTCTAATAAAAATTAAAATATATTTAAGATTATACATGAACTAGTTTTGATCTGGAGTCATAAAGTATTGGAACCACAGCCACTTATAAGCCACATAGAATCCCTTGATGAGATCAGAGCTGCATTCAACTCCAGCCTATCACCACAACATCTGATTCTACCTCTCAACTCAACATAGAAAAATCCTTAGCTAAGTAGCCTATAATGTACTCAGGCCTGTAGGACAGTTAGGTTACATAGTGGTACCCTAATCCACCCAATTCTAGGTTAATTCATAACCTTGGGTTATATTCTGGAGTTGCCCAAATTGCTCTAAAATTAAAATAATGTAGACTGCTTAGCTATTGTAGAAGCAGTTTGTAACCATGATCTTGTTGAGATTTGATAATTTAATTATTAGTCATATGAAGAGAAAACTTTTCTTTTGTCATTGATGCAGTATGCCATCATTCACCAGTACCTTTTAATTTCTGATATTTATAATTACTAGATGTGAAACAGATGACTGAAATACTGCTGCTTAGAGGTTATCTACATGTATCATGTTAATTTCAAGTAGAAATTCTCTCTCTCTCTCTCTCTCTCTCTCTCTCTCTCTCTCTCTCTCTCTCTCTCTCTCTCTCTCTCTCTCTCTCTCTCTCTCTCTCTCTCTCTCTCTCTCTCTCTCTCTCTCTCTCTCTCTCTCTCTCTCCAAAAAAACACTACTCTGTAAAAAGTTTTACATTCACATTTTTTTTTGCCATCTCCAGTCATCAGTATCATCCCACACCTCACAATATACATGCAGTCTTCACAAAGAAAATTGATCAGGGTAAAAAAAATGTAATTCTGTCATTTCTGTCATTTATAAACTTCTACTGACAAGTGATTTTTAATATTTATTCATGCCTGATGAAGGTGCGGGCACCAGTGATGGCCACATTCACTGTCCACACTCACCAGAGTTCAGCTGTAAGTCATCTCTGGGAACGCTGCCAACTAGTTGCTGATGAGCAGTTCAAATGTCAGGTTTGTTTCACTTTTAATCATTTTGATTTCTGATTTAGTTTGTGGCTTCTCTTATAATTGCTCCTACTTCACCAAGTATATTCCTTTCATCATTATTTATGGTTATGGAATTTAACTGATTTCACAGTTTTGTTATGATACAGTGGTAAGATGAACAATATAAATTCTTATGATAAAGAAATATTCAATATGTTGAAGTATATATATATATATATATATATATATATATATATATATATATATATATATATATATATATATATATATATATATATATATATATATATATATATATATATATATATAGTTTGGAAATCAAAGCTTTGTGCCAGACTCTATCAAAGGCTTTTGATATGTCCAAGGCAACAGCAAAAGTTTCACCAAAGTCTCTAAAAGAGGATGACCAAGACTCAGTAAGGAAAGCCAGAAGATCACCAGTAGAGCGGCCTTGACGGAACCCATACTGGCGATCAGATAGAAGGTTGTGAAGTGATAGATGTTTAAGAATCTTCCTGTTGAGGATAGATTCAAAAACTTTAGATAAGCAGGAAATTAAAGCAATAGGACGGTAGTTTGAGGGATTAGAGCGGTCACCCTTTTTAGGAACAGGTTGAATGTAGGCAAACTTCCAGCAAGAAGGAAAGGTAGATGTTGACAGACAGAGCTGAAAGAGTTTGACTAGGCAAGGTGCAAGCACGGAGGCACAGTTTCGGAGAACAATAGGAGGGACCCCATCAGGTCCATAAGCCTTCCGAGGGTTTAGGCCAGCGAGGGCATGGAAAACATCATTACGAAGAATTTTAATACGAGGCATGAAGTAGTCAGAGGGTGGAGGAGAGGGAGGAACAAGCCCAGAATCGTCCAAGGTAGAGTTTTTAGCAAAGGTTTGAGCAAAGAGTTCAGCTTTAGAAATAGATGTGATAGCAGTGGTGCCATCTGGTTGAAGTAGAGGAGGGAAAGAAGAAGAAGCAAAGTTATTGGAGATATTTTTGGCTAGATGCCAGAAATCACGAGGGGAGTTAGATCTTGAAAGGTTTTGACATTTTCTGTTAGTGAAGGAGTTTTTGGCTAGTTGGAGAACAGACTTGGCATGGTTCCGGGCAGAAATATAAAGTGCATGAGATTCTGGTGAAGGAAGGCTTAAGTACCTTTTGTGGGCCACCTCTCTATCATGTATAGCACGAGAACAAGCTGTGTTAAACCAAGGTTTAGAAGGTTTAGGACGAGAAAAAGAGTGAGGAATGTATGCCTCCATGCCAGACACTATCACCTCTGTTATGCGCTCAGCACACAAAGACGGGTCTCTGACACGGAAGCAGTAGTCATTCCAAGGAAAATCAGCAAAATACCGCCTCAGGTCCCCCCAACTAGCAGAGGCAAAACGCCAGAGGCACCTTCGCTTAGGGGGATCCTGAGGAGGGATTGGAGTGATAGGACAAGATAAAGATATGAGATTGTGATCGGAGGAGCCCAACGGAGAAGAAAGGGTGACAGCATAAGCAGAAGGATTAGAGGTCAGGAAAAGGTCAAGAATGTTGGGCGTATCTCCAAGACGGTCAGGAATACGAGTAGGGTGTTGCACCAATTGCTCTAGGTCATGGAGGATAGCAAAGTTGTAGGCTAGTTCACCAGGATG
>NC_087155.1:28850055-28907555 GCF_035594125.1 Scylla paramamosain | reverse complement strand
GGTCAGAATGTGCTCCACTTTGGAAGTTCAGTAGTCAAATAGTCAATATATATATATATATATATATATATATATATATATATATATATATATATATATATATAGTATATATATATATATATCTATATATATATATATATATATATATATATATATATATATATATATATACACTCGTATATGGTGTTAGTACCCTTACTATAAAATTTAGGTCTTAGCTTCCCTTTTGCTCTCTTTGCAGATACACTATGATTTGGGGAGCATATCACTTTCTTCAAGAAAGATATGAAGATGGATATTCACACTTTGCTGAGGCTTATAAATTGATGTCAGAACTGGGGCCACAGCCAGAGTATTGTCAAGTAAATATTGACAAGCTAAAAGGATACTACAGCAGCTGTGCTTCACTTTGTGGGACGGTCAACCCCATTAGAAAAAAGATCACTCTATGACAGATTTCTGTACTCTCTGGGTAATGGATACCAGGTAAGGTTCTGTTTTATTTTTTGTTGTGTATTTACTTGCTTATTTATTTGTTATTATTATTGTTATTGTTTTTTTTAGTTAATTATTTAATTAATTTATTTATTTATTTTTATTTGTGTGTGTGTGATGTGTGTGTGTGTGTGTGTGTGTGTGTGTGTGTGTGTGTGTGTGTGGTGTGTGTGTGCGTGCGTGCACGGCGCGCGTGTGTTTCCACTACTTTCTCTAAGTTTTATCCAACTTAGGCATCTTGTTCCTTCTACATATTGCATAACTTGGATCCTAAACTTCCTCAGCTTCAGGGACACAAGTCTTGGCTTGAAAATCTGAATCAGAAGAATCAGAAGAAATTATAAAAATTAAAATCATAGTGCAGTAATTATAACTGATTTCAATGAGGTCTCTAGTCTTGTTTGCAATTACAAAGAGATATAATTATGGGGTTAAATGAAGAGGTTGACAGAAGGACCACATCAGACAGAGAGAACTGAAACTGTTGATCATGGCACAGTTTTATCCCTACTGACCATTTAGGGACCATGTGATTTCCCATTTGGTGACCTCATCTCTGTCCACAGGTTGGCAACTCCCTGAAGTACATTATACATTTTAGTGTTTCACGTTTCATGAGTGAGCTGTTATGTGAACTCCTGATTTGTGATATAGTACAAGTACACTTAAACATGTTGCCTTCCAGGATTTAGTCAAAGTTCTGTCCGAGGACAATTTGGTATTTGAAATTCCATTATATCTTCGCAAAAATCTTGAATTGGACTTGCAAGCCTGGCCCAAGAAAACTCCTCAAGGACTACTTATGCAGGTAATTTCTTTAAAAAGTTATGTCTTTCATTTAAAAGATTCTTTGCCATTGTCTATAACTTCAGAGTTCTTTATATTAGTTTTGAAAACTGGTAAGGCTCTCATAGATTCTCTCTCTCTCTCTCTCTCTCTCTCTCTCTCTCTCTCTCTCTCTCTCTCTCTCTCTCTCTCTCTCTCTCTCTCTCTCTCTCTCTCTCTCTCTCTCTCTCTCTCTCTCTCTCTCTCTCTCTCTCTCTCTCTCTGGATGTGTGTGTGTGTGTGTGTGTGTGTGTGTGTGTGTGTGTGTGTGTGTGTGTGTGTGAGAGAGAGAGAGAGAGAGAGAGAGAGAGAGAGAGAGAGAGAGAGAAGGGGGGCATGGGGTGGATGTAAGAAGGGAAGGGAGAGAGAGAGAGAGAGAGAAGTTGGGGGCGGGGGCAATCCTGAAGATTGCTAAAATAGAATGAGACTGAATGACAACAAAAATGGATGGAAGGAACATAAATGTGAAGGGGAAGGATAGAGGAAAATGAAAAGGAGTAGGGTACAGGAAAAGAGAATACTTATTTCTCAATACTTCCTGTCTCTCTCTCTCTCTCTCTCTCTCTCTCTCTCTCTCTCTCTCTCTCTCTCTCTCTCTCTCTCTCTCTCTCTCTCTCTCTCTCTCTCTCTCTCTCTTCACTCACTCCTCACCTTTGCTGCTTATATTTATTCTTTCTACTTTCTCCCCATCCTTCCAGCCAAGATCTTCCTTCACCCTCCTTCCACTTCCTTATCCCATGTACTTTCCTTTCCTGGTTATTTCCCTTCCTCTTCTTTTTCCTTTCTTCTCCCTTCCTCTTTAGTCTTGTTTTAAACCTCTGGCCCTCCCTGTCACCTCCCCTCTCCCTTATCCGTCAGAGATAAGGGACAAGGGAGAGGAGGGTAGGAAAGGAGAGAGAGAGAGAGAGAGAGAGAGAGAGAGAGAGAGAGAGAGAGAGAGAGAGAGAGAGAGAGAGAGAGAGAGAGAGTGTGGGATGGAGGGAGGGAGGGAGGGAAGGGAGAGGGAGGTAGGGAAGGGAGAGAGAGAGAGAGAGAGAGAGAGAGAGAGAGAGAGAGAGAGAGAGAGAGAGAGAGAGAGAGAGAGAGAGAGAGAGAGAGAGAGAGAGAGAGAGAGAGAGAGAGAGAGAGAGAGAGAGAGAGAGAGAGAGAGAGAGAGAGAGAGAGAGAGAGAGAATTATTAGCAGTAATATTAATAACAATATTTGTGCATAGTGTACTACTGCTTCAAGTGCACACCTACAGACCTGGGCTTACATACCCAGGTATCTGTACTATGGCTGCATTGGACACAGTAATTATTAGATACATTTTTTTTTTTTTTTTTTTTTTTTTTTTTTTTTTTTTTTTTAGAAAAAAGTGCATCTAATGCACTAGCAAAATATTTCAAAGATTGAATTACTGTCTCCTCCAAATACATAAAAAACCAAGGATATATTTATGAAAACTATAAATTAGTAAAAAATAACAGCTTCTGCTTTGTTTTTTAGTATTTGAAATTAAGTACCTAACTTTGTTCAAGAACTGAATTATGGTATGGCAGCCAAAGCAATTATGAGTTCAAAAATCTGTTCGAAAAGGGAGGCGTTCGGTAACCAAAGTTCCACTGTATTTCCTAATGCATTCATGAACAGTTTTGTTGGAAAATAACCTATTGAGTGATTTGCCAAACACTACTAAAGTTATTTCATGGTAAAGTTACCTTATGGACAATGACTTTTGACTGGTAATAGCAGTGAAGGTGTATGGGTGGAGACATAATAAACTGCAATATTTGTGAGTCCATTATAGCTGTTAGATAACAAATCCAAAAAGGTTAAACTTTACACTACTTTGTTACTTTAAAAGGTATTGAGGTTACCAGCAAACACTTTTTGTGAATGGCAGTGGAAAGTGTGTGGTGTTTCAAGACAACATAGTGGTGATTGTGAGCCTTGAGGTGCTGTAGTAAGATTGAGGATGTTGTTCCTCATATGGAAATGTATTTTCTACTATATTTACAAGCTGATTTGAAGGTGCTGCTTCTGTCTGGAAGGGCAAAAAAGCTTGTTCACTACTGATGATGATTCAGATGCTATTTTATGGTTTAAATTCCAAAAAGTGAGACACATCAATTTGTGCACAGGTTTGTGATAGTTGACTTTTTGCACAGTTCTCATTTCCCACACCTGAATGATGTCATTTTCCAGTCAGTAATGTAGATGAAATTTATCAGGCAACTTTGACAACAACCACTTTTCATTACTGTACAACTGTAATAATTTGATACAAGCACACTTCATATCCTTACAAATCAGTTCATAACATGTCACTATGGTACTTTTCAGTGCTGTCAAGAACACACTGTAAGGATTATTTAGACTGTAGGACTTGTAACTGTTATATACACATTTGAGTGTATAATATATCATATATAATAATATGAATATTTCAGGTACAGACTCTCAACACCATTCGATGTGTACTGGAAGGAGAATCATGGAACAGTGGCTACCCCCTTCACTTGGCACAGTCTGGGAAATCAGGGGTTCAGTTTTTGATTCAGGTAAGAGAATATTGAAATATCCCTCGTTACAGTTCCTCTAGAACAGGTTCTCAATCTTTTTGTTCCTCTGTACCCCTTAGACATTTTTATGGGTTCCCTTGTACCCATAAATAAATTAATAATAAAAAAAGATGGAATTGTAATATTTTGATATAATTTTATTATGAAATTTGTAGACGTAGACACAATACTGCATCACATACATCACATACATATCTTTCTTTTTATTATCCATGATGATCATTATATCCTGTACCTGATCCTTTCAGGCACAGTACAGATTGCAGCCACAGTTAGTTCCATAATAGTGAAAAACCAAATGGTATTCACTCTACTCCTGATATAATTTAGATTTAAGTTTTGCTTACTAAAATGAGAAAATTGTAAAAAACACAACATTGTGCAATCTGACTGTAGATTACTACACCATGTATTGCACAGTAGTTGTTATTCTCTAAGATCCAATGTACCCCCTGAAAAGTGCAAATGTACCACTGGGGGTACATGTACCCCCAGGTTGGGAACCCCTGCTCTAGAAGTTTGCAATTAGATTCTTTGTGCATGAAATTTTTGCAAATAATGCTTGTTTACTCTTGGAAATGCATCTTTAGATATTCTGTATAACTTGATTTTGTTCCATATCTACTGCTGTCTTGATATTTAACCCACCAGTCTGTGTGCATCTTAGGGAAGGAAATGAAACGTAAGCTTATGAGTGGTTGTTAGGGCCTACCAGTGATAGACCTAGTGTTTTTTTTTTTTTTTTTTTTTACCAGCCAAGAAAAACAAAATAGGAAGAGAAAAAAAAAAAAGGTCCACAGAGGTGCTGGTTCTTAAACAGAATCAGAAACATTTAGCAAAAATTTGAGGATGAATGCTGTGAAACCTCCCTCTTGAAAGAGTTTAAGTCATAGGAAGGAGGAAATACAGAAGCAGGCAAGTGTACAGATACTGATTTCACCTACAGTATGTTTGAAAATTCAAGATTTTATTTATTTTCAGGCATTAGCAGCAAAGTTCTCAAAATTCAACAACTCACACAAAGAAAGACTGCGCATGTTCATAATGGCCGTAAGTATTGCCTCAGACATATCTGAGACCCTCATTCCTGCAATCAGAGCTTGTCCTCCAATCAAAGCTCTGTTCTCACAGGAAGAATTGCTTTTGATGTGGCCTAAGTATGAAGAATCACATCAAGTTTATCAATCAGGTGAGAAGTAGTTTATGCATCTGATGATTGCATCATGATGGGCTTACTGAGTGGTGTATTGTGAGCAGATATATGCATTGCATCCACTTATCAAGCATCATTCCTTTGCTATTTAGATTGAAGCAAGCAATAAGTACTCTTTGCAACTTTACAGTCAAATCATAAATTTAACTATTTATATATCATGCCAGGTATCCCAAATGAGATGGCCCAGACATCACATATTCTCACACACACACACACACACACACACATCATTCACACTCTTAGCTCCTTCAGTCCATGGTGGAAAGAGACAGTCTTGTAACCCACCGTACTACAAGACTTTGTGGCAGAGGCTCAGAATACTGCCACTACATTCCATGCATGTCATAAGAGGCAACTAAAAGGGACAGAATAAGAGGGCTAGGAATTTACTTCTCTGTATGATGGTCTCATGAACAGACAAGAGAACAGATAGATGGTAAATGCTGTCATGGGAATGATATTAGGATAATATATAAAAGGTATTCCACATGGCTCTGTTCTATTGCTCACCATATTCCTGTTATTCATAAATGATCTTCTCAGCCAAATTAATTGTCTCATCCATTGTTACTCAGATAACTTTGTCCTGCATTTCACATTGTCATTTACCAGCCACCTAAGTAAGTAAGTTCATACAGAGAAGCCACAAAATGCCTTACTTCTGATCTTTCTATTATTTCAAATGAAAAGATTGTTTGAAGGCTATCAGAACATCTTTCCTAATTGATATTTCATCTATTTGTAGCAGACCCAAATAGCCTGAATGACATAATATGGGAGCTGATTCATTCCTACAATCCAGAAGTACTGAAAAAATGCTGTGATGCTTTATAAAACTACATTACCTCCTAGACAAGACATACCAAAAAAGGAAATTCCAGAACTCAATACTAAAGTAAGATATTTTTTGCAGTATGTTCATAAAACTATCTACATGACAATTTCAGATTGACATAATATGTAAACTGCAAATTTCAAATTGACATGATTTGACAATTATGTTTGCACTTGCAGTGTAAAAGCTAAAGAGAAATACCTATCCTAAACCAAAGTAAATCAAGTATTGGACATTTTTTCCTGAAACTTACATCAGGGTTCAGTGATCTTCACTTTTTTCCTTTTCTTAACTTTGCAGTGGGAAATGCCCATACCCATATACAACACCTTGATGAAATTGCCACAAACACCTCAAAGAGAACTGGTGTTTTTATGCATTGCAAAGGCTGTGGAACTTGCTCAGGCAAAGGTAAGTCTGAATCATTGGTCATGGATGATGCTGATTTTTGTAGTCAAGAACTCTTGCTACCCATCACATTAATGATATATTCTTTTTCCAAGATCCACAATACTGTACATGTAATCAGCATCTTACCAAGATCATTTAGTTGATAATAATGTGCTGATTGCTAGATGGTCTCTCAAGCTATTATTAGTTATTTATATTTATGTACATTATCAGTAAACAAATATAACAAATGAACAAAACAATAACAAATTTGAAAGTTACAGAACATTACCTGAAGCAGGTACTGAAATAAGGATTACTAACAAACTGTGGTGATCAGAAATTTGACATCTTAACATTTTGCTTGCAGCTTGCATTCCCAGTCATGTAACATGCATTTCCACCTGTTGTGTATTTACCACTAGTGGTATATACAGATACTTAAAAAAAAAAGTATATTTTTAATTCTCTCTCTCTCTCTCTCTCTCTCTCTCTCTCTCTCTCTCTCTCTCTCTCTCTCTCTCCTCTCTCTCTCTCCTCTCTCTCTCTCTCTCTCTCTCTCTCTCTCTCTCTCATAGGATATCACTTGATTCATATTATCCAAAATTCATATTAAAGTCTAACCAATATAAGTTACTAATTTTTATTCATCTTAATGAAAGTAATCTTCTTTTTGCTGGAATTTGAACTGAAACAATACTTAAGATATTTATTTTGTAGTTATAAAATTATAGTTTCAATAATTATAAATCATTCTTGGCTGCAAACAAAGTTTACCAGAAAAAAAACATACAATTTATTGTCAGTTTTTTCATTTGGAAAGCTATTAATGAAAAGTCATCTTCCATGACTTTGGTATTAATTATCAATAATTATTTAACTTGCATATATTCTGCACATTCTTTTTAATTTTTGCTACCCCAAGAGTAATATTTCATTTATGAAAACTAGTCTTACCATTCAGTAAGGGATGTAAGAATGGAAGAATCATTATGAGAGTTAATACTTACTGCTTCTTCGCCAAAATTTTGACTGAACTAGTTGTCAGATAGCTACTGCAGTTTTTATCATAGTCATCCACAATTTCATTGACTATGATACTTAAAGGCAGGGGTCCCCAAACTTTTAAACTATTGACTCCTTCATGTAATCCTTGATTTCTCATCAACCCTTAGGCTTGTACAAAAAAAAAAAAAATATTAATAATAATTAAGTAGATGTGCAGTCTCCATATACATTAATAAGGGAAATTGCATATCAGACCCTGCTTTCCATTTATAGTGGTACTTTGGTATATGTCTGCTTCGGAATAAGTCCAATTTGGTGTGCATCCTGTTTGGACACAAAAAAATTTGCTTGGTATGAGCTTTATTTGGAATACGACTCATGTGGCAGAACTTGTTTGGATCAAAATGAGTGATGACACTACATGCTACTCTTGTTTACCTCTCTCAAGACAAAGTTACGACTGCCTACAAGCAGTGTTGCCAGGCTGGTGAGTCTCAACCAGGTCCAGATAGGAAAAAGAAACAGAAAAGAGAAAGATAAAAACACCAGAATTTCAGAATCCTTAAGTTTATTGGAAGAGGACTCTCCTTCCAAAAAATAACATCTCCTCCTCCCCTCTCAGCATCATCCTAGTAGGCATTCAACTCTTCTCAGCAAGGTAAAGTGAGGTTAAATTTTTATTTATTTCATCTAATTACTATTGTACTTACTGTATTTTACAGCATATAAGGCACACCTTTTTTCATAAAAATGGCTCAAAAAATCAAACTGCATCTTATTTGCGAATGTAAGGCCTCCAGTAGATTAATTTTGAAATTTCCTTCACCCATACACTCAAAGATTTACACCACCACATTATAGGCAAGGGTGCTATATCATATTTTTCAACTATAATATGATGTAAGGAAATGTTGAAAATGAAAATGCGGCCCTGTTCAGTGATGCGCCAAGTGTGTTGTTTACATCTCGGCAGCTGGGTTGCGTTCTTTGCTTGCCTCTGTGACTAGGCTACTACCTCTGTTTTATTACTGCAGTCATGTAGGATATTTTTACTATTGTGATTGCTTGCATTTTGTTATTTGTGCCACATGGTGTAACCATTAGAAATGCTCCAAATGATGTGATCTACAACTTGAGCATGATAGTAAGTGCTTTGGGTGTATTGTGTTAAACAGCACTAGAAGCATATGTATTTTAGTATTAAGCAGTGTTTAAATTATTTCATACAATCACATCAATGTACTGTATGATATGCCAATAACAATAGGATTTTTTCATGGGAATGGATTAATCATTTCCCTTTATTTCTTGTGGGAAAAGTTTGTTTGGTATATGTCCTGTCAGGTATAAGTCCAAGGATCTGGAGCAGATTAAGGACATATACCGAGGTACCATTGTACATCAGTAAAGGAAACTGCATACCAAGCTCAGCAAAACTATTGTTCTGTATACCCTTGCTCCCTTGTGAATATTGCTCATTAGATATAGGGGAACAAAAAGGAAAATATATTTACCATTATTGTGGAAATCATAAGCAATGTACTACAAAGTACTGAATATAATGTTGGTATTCAACATAAAAGTGTAAAATTAAATTCATAGAAAAAAATAAATAAATAACCTACCTTCTTAAATGTGAAGGATGTGTTTGCTAAACATGAGCAAGGGCATTGATATTTGGTTGGTGATGGGTGAGTTTCAGTCATAAATCACTACACTCTTCCAGGTTCAGTCTGTTCATCTGCTTTGTTAGAACTGCATTTGTGTGGCTTAAAACCAGCTTCATCATGTAGGAACTTGGGAATGCAAGTTCAAATAGCTTAACTGCTGCACTAAGCTTGGGGTATTTAGTAGAAGTATTTCCATTACTCTAGTACTCATTGAGGGTTTTACTTCTGAACAATGATTTAGCCTCAAGAACCACACACATATCATTGAGATCATCATCTGAGTGAGATTCAATGACTGCATTTTCTGTTTCCAAATTAAATAGTATAATGATCCAGTCAAGTATGTGCATTTTCTCCAGATCCTCGAAACATACTTTAAGGTCTTCCTTTATTTTTCAAGGTGATTTATGTATATCTCCAAACCACAATCTGAAATGTTTTCATCTTCTCTGAGTTGCTGCAAGTTTGAAAATATTTAAAATCTTTTACATCCCAATGAAAATTTAAATAGCCTTGTTTTGATTTAGAAGCCCATTAGGATTGTTTGAGCTTGAATAATTGTAACATCTTTACCTTGCAGACGTTTCTGTACTTCATAAAATTTTGAATGTAGTTCTCAAATAGAAGAGACAGTTCTTACACATTTTCAGCTTGGTATATAGTGATGGGTCCACATCCTTAAGAAACTCTACAGTTAAGTCATACAAGTCAATAAGTCTTTGCAAGGTATAACTTCTTGACAACCATCTTACCTTCATGTGCAAAAATAATTGGTTTACAGTTTCATAACTTTTTCATATAACATTGCAGACAGTTGAAAATTGAAATGATATGTTTTAATTTCATTGACTGATACAAACTTTTAAGGCATCATGCAGTTTACCTCTGAGTTTCATGGCAACAAGACTGTCTCTATGTACACCAATCAAAAAATTTTTATCTTTATGGCATGTTACAATATAACACAACACAAGGGGTATGGTGCAAGATTGGTAGCCCTGCTATGCTAAGCACTGGGGGATTTGTGACTGGTGACTGGGGGGAAGCAGATATCTATTTTAAATATTTGTAGATGAGGATATTTTTAGCCATCTAGAGTTTTATCCACAGACAATTGAAATCTTAAGATATTACAGTAAAATCCCTCTCATCCAGCATTTGAGTATCCAGCAGCTTCAAGTATCCAGCACATTTTTCCCCGAGCCTTAAAATCAATAAAAAATCAATGTGTACTCATAAAATCAATTAAAATTCCCACGTGAGGCATACTTTATCCCCTCGCCACTAGAGCGCGCTGCTTCACACCACCCGTGGCCCATTGCACTGTGTTTACTCAGTGACTCAGTCCCGTGTGTGCACTGTTTATCGCCTGATGCCTTCATCATGCCTAAAGTTGTAGAAAAGAGGAAGCGTGTTGTGCTTACACATAAGCAGCTGATCAGATCAGCTGCTGATTAAGATCAGCTGATCTTTGTTATGGTAAGATGCGTGAGTGTAGGGTGGTGATTGTGGACATAATTTCACTTCTATTCAAGTATCCGGCATGTCGGCGGTCCCGTTGATGGATAAGAGGGATTTTACTGTAATCAAAAAATGGATTTAAAACATTGTTTTTAATAAGTTTTTTGACAGTTGAAGTACATGGTGATGATATTCGTTCTCAAAAACCATTGTTATCAATTCTAATTCTTTATAAAAGTTGCTACAAACATCAGAAATGTAAAGTATCAGGCCATGAAAGTGCGCTAACTTGACATCTCTCTCTCTCTCTCTCTCTCTCTCTCTCTCTCTCTCTCTCTCTCTCTCTCTCTCTCTCTCTCTCTCTCTCTCTCTCTCTCTCTCTCTCTCTCTCTCTCTCTCTCCTACTTTTTTCTCTTATTTTTCTTTCATCTTCTATCTTCTATCTTCTATCTTCTATCTATCTGGAACTCCCTGCCTGCTTCTGCATTTCCACCTTCCTATGACTTGAATTCCTTCAAGAGGGATGTTTCAAGACACTTATCCATCAATTTTTGACCACTGCTTTGACCCTTTTTTGGGACTGGCATTTCAGTGGACATTTTTTTTATTAGATTTTTGTTGCCCTTGGCCAGTGTCCTTCCTACATAAAAAAAAAAAAAAAAAATCATCATCATCATCATCTTCATCATTTATCATTATCTCTTTCTATCATAATATTTTTCTATCATCATCTTTTCTATCATGTATCATCATCTGTTCTACCATCATATATCTTCATCTGTTCATCTGTCATCATCATTATTTTATTTTATTTTTTTATTTTATTTTATTTATTTATTTTATTTTATTTATTTTTTATTTATTTATTTATTTATTTATTTATTTTTTTTTTTTTTTTTTTTTTGTTGAAGGGGTACCAGCCAAGGGCCACAAAAATTGCAACACACAAAAAAAAAAAGTTTCATTGAGGTCCTGGTCCCAGTCAGAAATTTTAGAGAGATCAGAAGTTAGGCCTTCTGTGGCTTCCCTGCATGAACTGTTTACTTCCTGAAGGATTGGACATCAACAAAAAGACATTGAAAAGTGCAAAGTGGTATCATCAGTATAGGAGTGGATAGGACAAGAAGTTTGATTAGATCATTGATGAATAATAGGAAGAGAGTGGGTGATAGGATAGAACCCTGAGGAATGCCATTGTTAACAGATTTAGAAGAAGAACAGTGACTGTCTACCACAGCAGCAATAGAACAGTCAGAAAGGAAACTTGAGATGAAGTTAAAGAGAGAAGAATAGAAACAGTAAGAGGGTAGTTTGGAAATCAAAACTTTGTGCCAGACTTATCAAAAGCTTTTGATATGTCTAAGGCAACAGCAAAAGTTTCACCAAAATCTCTAAAAGAGACTCAGTAAGGAAAGCCAAAAAATCATCAGTAGAGTAACTTTGATGAACCCATACTGGCTATCGGATAGAAGGTTGTGAAGTGATAGATGTTTAAGAATCTTCCTGTTGAGGATAGATTCAAAAATTTTAGATAGGAAGGAAATTAAAGCAATAAGATGGTAGTTTGAGGGATTAGAATGGTCACCATTTTTAGGAACAGGCTGAATGTAGGCAAACTTCCTGCAAGAAGGAAGGTAGATGTTGACAGACAGTTGAAAGAGTTTGACTAGGCAAGGTGCAAGCATGGAGGCACAGTTTCAGAGAGCAATAGGAGGGACCCCATCAGGTCCATAAGCCTTTTGAGGGTTTAGGCTAGCAAGGGCATGGAAAACATCATTGCAAAGGATTTTAATAGGCAGCAAGAAGGAGAGGGAGCAACAAGCACTGAATCATCCAAGGTAGAGTTTTTAGCAAAGGTTTGAGCAAAGTGTTCAGCTTTAGAAACAGATGAGTTTGCAGTGGTACCATCAGATCAAAATAAGGGGAAAAGATGAAGAAGTTAAATTATTGGAGATGTTAGATCTTGAAAGATTTTGACACTTTATTAATGAAGGAGTTTTTGGCTAGTTAGAAAACAGACTTGACATGATTGTGGGCTGCAGTATAAAGCACACGAGATTCAGGTGATGGAAGGCTCGGTTACCCTTTGTGGGCCACCTCTCTGTCATGTATAGCACAAGAACAGGCTGTGTTAAACTAAGGTTTGGAAGGTTTAAGTTGATTTTTTTTTTTTTTTTTTTTTTTTTTTTATGTAGGAGGGACACTGGCCAAGGGCAACAAAATCCAATAAAAAAACAAAGGCCCACTGGGATGCCAGTCACTGAATAGTGTCTAAAGCAATAGTAAAATATTGAAGGATAAGTGTCTTGAAACCTTCCTCATGAAGGAATTCAAGTCATAGGAAGGTGGAAATACAGAAGCAGGCAGGGAGTTTCAGAGTTTACTAGAGAAAGAGATGAATGACTGAGAATACTGTTTCAACTCTTGCATTAGAGAGGTAGACAGAATACAGGTGAGAGAAAGAAGAAAGTCTTGTGCTGCAAGGCCACGGGAGGAGGGGAGGCATGCAGTTAGCAAGATCAGAAGAGCAGTTAGCATGAAAGTAGTGGTAGAAGACAGCTAGAGATGCAACATTGCAGTGATGAGAGAGAGGCTGAAGACAGTCAGTTAGAGGAGAGGGGTTGATGAGACGAAAAGCTTTCGATTCCACCCTGTCTAGAAGAGAGGTAGGAGTGGAATCCCCCCAGACATGTGAAGCATACTCCATACATGGACAAATAAGACTCCTGTACAGAGTAACCAGCTGAAAGGGTGAGAAAAACTGACAGAGATGTCTCAGAATGCCTAACTTCATAGAAGCTGTTTTTAGCTAGAGATGAGATGTGAAGTTTCCAGTTTAGATTATAAGAAAAGGACAGACTGAGGATGTTCAGTATAGAGGAGGGGGACAGTTGAGTGTCATTGAAGAGGGATAGTTGTCTAGAAGGTTGTATTGAGTTGATAGATGGAGGAATTGAGTTTTTTGAGGCATTGAACAATAATAAGATTCCTCTGCCCCAATCAGAAATTTTAGAGAGATCAGGCATTCTGTGGCTTCCCTGCATAAACTATTTACTTCCTGAAGGGTTGGACATCTACAAAAAGATGTGGAAAAGTGCAGAGTAGTATCATCAGCATAAGAGTGGATAGTACAAGAAGTTTGGTTTAGAAGATCATTAATGAATAATAGGAAGAGTGGGTGACATGACAGAACCCTGAGGAACACCACTGTTAATAAATTTAGAAGAACAGTGACCATCTACCACAGCAGCAATAGAATGATCAGAAAGGAAACTTGAGGTGAAGCTACAGAGAGAAGGATAGAATACATAGGTTAGTTTAGAAGTCAAAGCTTTGTGCCAGACTCTATCAAAAGCTTTTGATATGTCTAAGACAACAGGAAAAGTTTCACCAAAATCTCTAAAAGAGGATGACCAAGACTCAGTAAAGAAAGCCAGATCACCAGTAGAGTGGCCTTGACAGAACCCATACTTGCGATCAGATAGAAGGTTGTGAAGTGATAGATGTTTAAGAATCTTCCTATTGAGGATAGATTCAAAAACTTTAGATAGGCAGGAAATTAAAACAATAGGACGGTAGTTTGAGGGATTAGAACAGTCACCCTTTTTAGAAACAGGCTGAATGTAGACAAACTTCCAGCAAGAAGTAAAGGTAGGTAGATGTTGACAGACAGAGTTGAAAGAGTTTTACTAGGCAAGGTGCAAGCACAGAGGCACAGTTTCAGAGAACAATAGGAGGGACCCAGGCAGGTCCATAAACCTTCCAAGGGTTTAGGCCAGCGAGGGCATGGAAAACATCATTGTGAAGAATTTTAATAGGTAGTATGAAGTAGTCAAAGAGCAGAACAAGGTCTGAATCATCCAAGGTAGAGTTTTTAGCAAAGGTTTAAGTGAAGAGTTCAGCTCTAGAGATAGATGTGATAGCAGTGATGCCATCTGGTTGAAATAAAGGAGGGAAAGAAGAAGCAAAGTTTTTGGAGGTGTTTTTGGGTAGGTGCCAGAAGTCACAAGGAGAGTCAGATTTTGAAAGATTTTGACACCTTTTATTAATGAAGGAGTTTTTGGCTAGTTGGAGAACAGACATGGCATGGTTCCTGGCAGAATTATAAGGCACATGAGATTCTGGTGATGGAGGACTCAAGTACCTTTTGTGGGCCACCTCTCTATCATGTATAGCACGAGAACCTGCTGTGTTAAACCAAGGTTTGGAAGGTTTATGTCAAGAAAGAGTGAGGAATGTATGCCTCCATGCCAGACATTATCACCTCTGTTATATGCTCAGCACACAGAGACAGGTCTCTGACACAGAAACAGTAGTCATTCCAAGAAAAATCAGCAAAATACCTCCTCAGGTCCCCCCCAACTAGCAGAGGCAAAACGCCAGAGGCACCTCCGCTTCAGGGGATTCTGAGGAGGAATTGGAGCATTAGGACAAGATACAGATATGAGATTGTGATCAGGGGAGGCCAACAAAGAAGATAGGTTAACACCATAGGCAAAAGAATTAGAGGTTAGGAAAAGATCAAGAATGTTGGGCATATCTCCAAGACGGTTAGGAGTACAAGTAGGGTGTTGCAACAGTTGCCCAAGGTTGTGGAGGATAGCAAAGTTAAAGGTTAGCTCACCAGGTTGGTCAGTGAAGAGAGAGGAAAGCCAAAGCTGGTGGTGAACATTGAAGTCTCCAAAAATGGAGATCTCTGCAAAAGGGAAGAAGTTAGAATGTGCTTCACTTTGGAAGTTAAGTAGTTAAAGAATTTCTTATAGTTAGAGGAGTTAGATGAGAGGTATACAACACAGATAAATTTAGTTTGAGTGTGACTATAGTCATAGCCAGATGATGGAAAACTTGGAAGATTCAAGAGCGTGGGCATGAGAGCTGGTTAAGTCATTGCACACACAGATGCAACATCCAGCTTTGGATTGAAAATGAGGATAACAAATGTAGGAGGGAACAGAAAAGGAGCTACTGTCAGTTGCCTCAGCTTCTATCATCTTTTTCTTCTTTTGTGATGTGCAGAACAATCCAAGTTAGTGACTGATGGCTGGGACTGTGGTAAACGGGCTTTATCCATAATGCAATCACTGCATTTTTAGTAGGCATTGTGCACCAAGGCCTGCCTGATCCATGTCTATGCAAGGTTTCCCATATTTCGGTGTAGTGCCATATTCAGCAGGCAACATTGGGCATGGATACACCTACCTGCCTAGTAAATTACACTGTTACTGAAGCCCACATCGCATAGTGTGGTGATTACTACACATGGTATTCTGTGAGGTCATTATCTTCAGATGCAGCTTTGTTTTAATAAGAATATAATGGTTACTACTATTTGTTTTGAAGCTCCATTTCCATGCATGTTTTGTTCCCAAGTGACACACTCCATTATTTGTCTCAATACTAGTTCATGTATTTTTATTGCTTATAAAAATGTCAGCTTTTGATATCAAAACTACAAATGGCCCTGACATTTATCAACCCCTTAGATGGTTCCATCGACCCCTTGGGGTTGATATCAACCACTTTGGAGACCCTTGTATTAAAGTGTCTTTTCTTGGTCTAAGCCAGCAACAAGTAGCTGCTTGTGCACTTAATCTTAAGTGCAAAACCAAGTAAGTCTTGATTAGCCAATCAAAAAATAAGCATTCAATCAGTGCCAGGATTGCTCCAGAGTTTGTTTGGAAAGAGTAAAGAGCCATGTTTGATTGCAATGGCCTGACTTCATAGCTAATTAATCTACAAAACACTGCAGCAAGTTTTCGTTGAAGACAGCTTCACAACAAATCAATTTGCTCATACCATGAAGCAAAGCCGTAAGTTTTTTGTAGTCTTAAATTCTACATGTAGTGTTTTCCCTTATCAGTTCTTGAGACACTATATAAAGAAGGGGTTCCTAGCTCCCTCACTCCATCCCCTTTAGTTTTCTCTTGCAACATGTAGGGAATACAGTGACAGTATTCTTTTTACCCGTCACAAAAGCTAAGAATGTGAGTGATGTGTGTGTGTGTGTGTGTGTGTGTGTGTGTGTGTGTGTGTGTGTGTGTGTGTGTGTGTGTGTGGTGCTTTGTCTGGGCCACTCCATATGTGATTGCCATCCTGTTATATACATAGATAGATAAATAGATAGATAGATAGATAGTCTTAAATTTAGGTTTAGTGCATGCGAAAAGAGAAAGAGAGGAAGTACAAAAAAAGAAAGAAGGCTGCAGATAGTTTTAGCAGTAACAATAATTTGTAGCAACTGTATTGAATGAGTGCAAACAGAGCCTTAGAGGCATGTATGAGTTTAGGCAGGAGTCATAAGAGCCTATAAGAAATTTTGATTTGTGACATGCTAACTCTTGAAGTGGTTTGTTTTCAGATCTTTATGGAATCCTCTTTAGATGTTGGATGGTCAATAGGTAGGAGAGTGGCATCACATTATGAGTTAAACAATTACTGTAATCAGTGTTATGCAGTTATGCATTTAGCTTTATCTTTCCAGAGCTTCAGGAGTTCATTAAGTCTTTTAGAAGAAGCCAGTAGCCATGCAGCGAAACTCCCAGGAAGAGAAACTGGTCGCCTTTGTAAACTCTTGATATGGATGTTACTTATGACCAAGATTCAGCATTGTATTCATGAATTACCCTGTGTTGATAGTGAGTATGAGTACCCTTTTGGCAATAGTCACTCTGTCTTCAATATTTTCTTTTAGTATCTGAAAATACTACTCTCTCTCTCTCTCTCTCTCTCTCTCTCTCTCTCTCTCTCTCTCTCTCTCTCTCTCTCTCTCTCTCTCTCTCTCTCTCTCTCTCTCTCTCTCTCTCTCTCTCTCTCTCTCTCTCTCTCTCTCTCTCTCTCTCACACACACACACACACACACACAAACACACACACACACACACACACACACACACACACACACACACACACACACACACACACACACACACACACACACACACTGCCTTTAGCTTAGTGATAACATCCTTGCCCCTAAAGTCACAAAGATTTTTGTCAATTAGTGAGCAGCTGTCATCTTCTTTCAATTAGACAATGTGACAGATGTGAGTTATGTGAAAGCTGTCAGTCTTACCCATAGATCACACTGTATGACTTGAAAGCTTCTTAAGTCTTTGAGAGGGTACTTGGTAATCATGATTCCAGCACATGATCCTTGAGACTGAGTGAATTAAATGCATACACAGTTTGAAGGTTTGTTGGCCATTTTCTTCTATCAAGCCATAATCATTTATCACTCTGAAGTACTGTATGCCCTATCTGCTTGCTCATAAGTGAAAATGGGTCTAATTATTCTCCACCAGATTTAAACTCAGGCCTCTTTTGTGTTGTAAGTTTGCCTATATCTGTACCACTAGATGCTCTAAAAGTTTAGTCACTAATAGATTAGTTTAGATGTTTGTAGTACTCTTGGTAAAGTATTTTAGTACCGGATTTTATAATTATATATATATATATATATATATATATATATATATATATATATATATATATATATATATATATATATATATATATATATAAAGAAAACCACTTGAGTATGTGAAATTTTCTGGTTTCAGTCATGAGAACTTTTTTTTTTTCTCCAGGTAATGTAATGAGCGAGCTGACAAGTGAGGCCCGGCAATGCCTTAGTGCACACAGTGGAAGGGATGGCATTGCTCCTTGGACTGGTGTAAATAACTGGTACTTTAAACTTATACTTTTTCTTTTGCATCATGATAATTTATATTAGTATTTTATTATTCATAGTCTTTATCTTTTAAAAATATAACAATAATTCCTTCAATGCCCAGATGTTCAATAACCAGACTCATTAATATCCTGACATACATACACCAGCTTCCAGTGCAACTCTAGCTTCCACCTGCTTACCTGTCTCTGGCCAGTGTCATACTGTGCAGTGATGTGGCTCCACCACATTGCCCAGAATGAATAATAATGATAATAATAATGAAGATACAGTTTTATCAAGGAGAGAGTGGTTACAATGAAAATTACATTTTGATGGCAAAATGTAACAATATGAATATAAATAACTTAAAGGTAAGCTCTCATTAACTGTTAATGGTTCACAATATGGTGGGAACTGCATTAAGGCAATATCAGTCCATGTACAGTGCCTTTAGGAACACAACCCAATTGTTGGTGTCAGGACATGGAGTGGGTGAGGGATGTTGGGTAGTAGCATATGGTGAAGAGCATGGGTTTCCTTGGTGCCTGGCTGACTGTCCGTTCTAAGACGCATTTCTATGGCATTTCTGTTGTAAATGCTTATGTCATTTTTTTTTTTTTCCTTTTCCCTCTGTCTTTGTCCTGTATCTACTGCAATACATGTAACAGGTGTTTTTGATGTGATTTCTGTGTATTCTATATGTGCATGTGTTGGCTGAAGCTTCATGAAATAGGGAAAGGAATGTCATTTTTCAAAATTTTGTGACAATACATTATAAAGAATAATTCTCAACCGTGAAAGCAAGCATGTGCTCCAAGGTGAGAGGCAACAGGTTCCAGAATGGCAGAGATGTGAACACAACTTACAGGGAGTGAGAACAGGGAAGAATTGCATCGTGTAGGTGCATAGAACAACAGTAGCAAATGTGAGAAATCGCAATCAGTGAGAAATTAATGGAAGTATACAGGGTGTAATGCGAGTTTCTGTAAATACTAAAAGAGGTGAAAGAATGTGTAATTCTAAGTAGAAAATGCTCTATGCACATAGGCATTTTAAGGCTTTGTTTACCCGTCAGAGGAGTTGAAAATGTACGGGACTCATGGGTGTACTCTACATGTAGCTACAAGATGACGGACAGACAGTTGCATTGTTGCAGCCTCAGAGGTGCCACTTGGCCAGATTACAAATGGTTTAAGCTTTTTTTTTTTTTTTTGCAAGCTATTGAACATTACAGTATCTTATAACAAGACAAATGGTATTAAAAAGTATGTAATTTACCGATAAGCATTACATGACAATAATTTTGTGGTGATTAAAAGTACTCCTGTAAAATGCTACATGGCATCATCACTCAACTGTTTTCAAGGTCCCTCGGACACACTCCCCTCCCCCCTCCTCCCTCACTTCGATAATGCCACGTAGCATTTTACAGGAGTACTTTAAATCACTGCAATAGTGTTATCGTGTAATGCTTATCAGTAAATTACATGCTTTTTAATGCCATTTGTCTCGCTGCACAAGACTTTCTCCTTTCCCTCATCCCTATTCTGTTCACCTTTCTAATGCAAGAGTTAACCAGTATTCTCAAGCATTCATCCCTTTCTCTGGTAAACTCTGAAATTCCCTGCCTGCTTCTGTATTACCACCTTCCTATGACTTGAACTCCTTCAAGAGGGAGATTTCAAGACACATCCTTCAATTTTTGACTACTGCTTTGGACCCTTTTCTGGGACTGGCATGTCAGTGTTCCTTTTTTTTTTTTTTTTTTCTTTTTTTTTCTTTTTTTTCCCTTGGCCAGTGCCCCTCATACATAAGAAAAAAAAAAGTTGAGTGTCATTGAAGAAGAGAGGGATATTTGTCTGGAGGGTTGTGTCAAGTTCATAGATGAAGGAATTGAGTTTTTCAGGCATTGAACAATACTAAGTTTGCTCTGCCCCAATCAGAAATTATATATATATATATATATATATATATATAGTGGAACCTCAGTTTTCAAACTTAATTAGTTCCTGAATGCTGTTCGAAATCTGAAATGTTCGAAAACCCAAACTATTTTCCCTTGAAGAATCAATGTAAAATAGATTAATCCATTCTCAGACACCCATCCAACATTTCTTAGCAGGTAATAACCAACACTCCCACTGCTAAGATGGCCGCTTCACAACATCTCCAGCTTAGAAATTTTTTGTCCAGAAATGATGTATTGAATGAACTCAGTGACACAGAACTCATCAGAAGATATTGTTTAGATAGACCATGCAGGCATTCTTTTTGTCACCGATCATGTGAGGGATTCCTTACAGAGTGACACAGAGAGGAGCAACCCACTCACTGCTAAAATGAAAGTGATCTTAGACATCTTGTTGCTGGGAAAATGCAATTGTGCAGCAGTGTTGGCATTGTGGATCATAGAGAGAGCCACAAGAGGCTCAGGATTACTCCTGAGTGGTGAACTTTGTTTACACTGAGGTTCTTCAGCTTCTTTAATTGGATCACATTTAACTTATTTCATAGATTGAATTACTGTCTTACCCTCTGTGTCTCTCCTCCAAATATTTAAAAACAAAAGAAATATTTATAGGAACTATAAATCAGAAATAAATGGCAGCTTTTGCTACATCTTGTAGTATTTGAAATCCATTAACCTTGGTCGAAAACTGAATTATGGTATGGCAACCAAAGCAATTAAGAGTTAAAAATTTTGTCCAAAAACCAAGTGGCTCTGGAAGGGAGACGTTCAGGTTCACTGTGTGTATATATATATATATATATATATATATATATATATATATATATATATATATATATATATATATATATATATATATATATATATATATATATATATATATATATATATATATATATATATATATATATATATATATATATATATATATATATATATATATATATATATATATATATATATATATTACACACACACACACACACACACATGGGTCAGTACTATATAAAAAAATAAAAAAATAACATGGTATGCTAACGTGAATCATGTCTGACATGGGGGTCAGTTTGCCTCCAAGCCATGGAGAGGTTCACAATGCAGGAGAGCAAGTGGGCTGCTGCTACCATCCATGCTACTCACAGTGATGCTATTTTAGTAACTGATCAGGGAGAAGGAATGGGTGACTGCCACCACTACTGTCACCATCTGTAGTGATCCTAATTTAGTGACTAATCGGGGAGAGGGAGTGGACCACCACTGCCCATAACACACACAGTGATGCCACCTTAGCAATTCGCCTGTTCTTGGAAGCAGTACAATTCTCTCATGACCTTCAGGAATGAAGTCACCCATGCTTACATCATTAGAAAAGACACGTTTTTCATTTGTATTTAGTGATGAAGGCCATAGATTTTGGACCCAAATAGCATGGTGAGAGTGTGAACACCAACTGTGGAAGATATAAGGTGATATTAAAAATGAATATTCATCAGCTGTGTACATAAACAATGGCTTAGCATGATTTTTTAATGATTGTTATTGTGCTATACCAGTTTTTATTCATTAACCTTTTGATGTGTAATGGTTACCTTCAGTTACATGTAAAAAAAAAATTTTGAGTGTTGTAGGTAACCTTTTGATGTGTAATGGTTACCTTCAGTTATATGTTAAGAAAAAAATTTGAGTGTTGTAGGTAGTCTTGAAACATTTTTATTTTGGGGGGCTTGTATCAGCCAGGTCAGAACCATAGTAATTTTCTGTCATTGCTTTTGTTATAACTAACTCGGGTCAGTAGCAGAACTGATCCCATGCATTAGCAGTGACCTGACTGTATAATGCATTGGATTCCGTAATATATTGAGATAAATATTTCTTACAGTAAAACAGTTTTTTACAGACAGTTCTTTTTGCCAGGTGTATTCTTCTGCTACTTAATGCTGGTGAGTGGGGCAGCCTCTTAGGAGGGATATCTCTACCTTCTCACATATACCTGCTGGGACTGGTGAAGCCTCTAGCTGCTACTGCTCATGCCTTGAGGGAGAAGCATACCAGTAAAACAGTGTGGTATGATCTCTGGGATGTAGGTAAGCTAAAATAATGTTCTATGACTGTCATGGTACTGTGCTCATTATTAACTGTGAGGGAGGATTATGGTCTTAATTTAGGTTTCATATTATGTAAGTTCAGTGCTTCTGTAATACAAGTAGTCTTTAGCTTTTATAGTACATTTTGAGGAAATTACAGGTGAAAAGTCCTTACACGAAAGGTGGCGTCACAGGACAAATTTCTCCCAACATGGCCATTATTGTTGGCAGTTGGACAAAATGAGGAGCAAACATCTTGTTGCTCATTTTCTGTTGTCAAGAAGAATGGGAAACGGTTGTATTGCTGGATGTGTTGGGAGTATTTGGATTCAAATAACTGTCGTGTTACAAGCTATAAATATAAACTGAATATAAACTGTTGTACTTTATGAGACAAATTGTCAACTGCAAAACTAAGAAAAACTGAAGTACATGTGCAATTGTGTGATTGTGATTTGATTGGCTGGTCTGTGAAATTATTTATAGTGCTAATTTGACGACTGCAGCTAACGAGATAAACAGTGTGTTGTGATTGTCCCACACTAAATTTTACGTCAGCAAATCACTTGTCTGCTGAAGCTCACTACCCCATGAGATAACGCCGCGCTGCCCCACACATCAGTTGCTACTTGGCTCCTGCACTGGTCAGACATTCCTATCTCACCCTCTTTGCCAAGGTCTTTGCTTTGCTCTGCCAGGCTGTTACTTGTCATGCAGGTGGCAGAGCCCTGCACCCACTTTCCTCCTTAGTAAGAGTGGGTTATTCCCCTCAAATAAATCCAAGTTAAGGATTTTTCTTTTTTTTTTTTTCTATGCAGGAGGGACACTAGCCAAGAGCAACAAAAATCCAATAAAAAAAGCCCACTGAGATGCCAGTCCCATAAAAGAGTCCAAAGCAGTAGTCAAAAATTAAAGGATAAGTATCTTGAAACCTCCCTCTTGAAGGAATTAAAGTCATAGGAAGATGGAAATACAGAAGCAGGCAGGGAGTTCCAGAGTTTACCAGAGAAAGGGATGAATGATTGAGAATACTGGTTAACTCTTGCATTAGAGAGGTGGACAGAATAGGGGTGAGAGAAAGAAGAAAGTCTTGTGCAGGGAGGCCGCAGGAGGAGGGGAGGCATGCAGTTAGCAAGATCAGAAGAGCAGTTAGCATGAAAATAGCGGTAGAAGACAGCTAGAGATGCAACATTGCGGTGATGAGAGAGATGCTGAAGACAGAGGAGAAGAGAGAGGAGTTGACGAGACGAAAAGCGTTCGATTCCACCCTGTCTAGAAGAGCGATATGAGTGGAACACCCCCAGACATGTGAGATATACTCCATACATAGACAGATAAGGCCCTTGTACAGACTTAGCAGCTGGGAGGTGAGAAAAACTGGCGAAGACGACTCAGAACGCCTAACTTCATAGAAGCTGTTTTAGCTAGAGATGAGATGTGAAGTTTCTAGTTCAGATTATAAGTAAAGGACAGACTGAGAATGTTCAGTGTAGAGGAGGGGGACAATTGACTGTCATTGAAGAAGAGAGGATAGTTGTCTGGAAGGTTGTGTCACGTTGACAGATGGAGGAATTGTGTTTTGAGACATTAAACAATATCAAGTTTGCTCTGCCCCAATCAGAAATTTTAGAAAGATCAGAAATCAGGCGTTCTGTGGCTTCCCTACGTGAAATGTTTACTTCCTGAGGGGTTGGACGTCTATGAAAAGATGTGGAAAAGTGCAGGGTGGTATCATCAGCGTAGGAGTGGATAGGACAAGAAGTTTGGTTTAGAAGGTCATTGATGAATAATAAGAAGAGAGTGGGTGACAAGACAGAACCCTGAGGAATACCACTGTTAATAGATTTAGGAGAAGAACAGTGACCGTCTACCACTGCAGTAATAGGACTGTCAGAAAGGAAACTTGAGATGAAGTTACAGAGAGAAGGATAGAAGCCGTAGGAGGGTAGTTTGGAAATCAAAGCTTTGTGCCAGACTTTATCAAAAGCTTTTGATATGTCCAAGGCAACAGCAAAAGTTTCACCAAAATATCTAAAAGAGGATGACCAAGACTCAGTAAGGAAAGATAGAAGATCACTAGTAGAGCGGCCTTGACGGAACCCATACTGGCGATCAGATAGAAGATTGTGAAGTGACAGATGTTTAAGAATCTTCCTGTTGAGGATAGATTCAAAAACTTTAGATAGGCAGGAAATTAAAGCAATAGGACAGTAGTTTGAGTGATTAGAATGGTCACCCTTTTTAGGAACAGGCTGAATGTAGGCAAACTTCCAGCAAGAAAGAAAGGTAAATGTTGACAGACAGAGCTGAAAGAGTTTGTCTAGGCAAGGTGCAAGCACAGAGGCACAGTTTCGGAGAACAATAGGAGGGACCCCATCAGATCCATTAGCCTTCCGAGGGTTTAGGCCAGCAAGGGCATAGAAAACATCATTGTGAAGAATTTTAATAGGTAGCATGAAGTAGTCAGAGGGTGGAGGAGAGGGAGGAACAAGCCCTGAATCATCCAAGGTAGAGCTTTTAGCAAAGGTTTGAGTGAAGAGTTCAGCTTTAGAAATAGATGTGATAGCAGTGGTGCCATCTGGTTGAA
Organism: Scylla paramamosain; assembly: GCF_035594125.1. NCBI lineage: Eukaryota > Metazoa > Arthropoda > Malacostraca > Decapoda > Portunidae > Scylla > Scylla paramamosain. The sequence continues at coordinate 28,882,780 of NC_087155.1, read as the reverse complement.
ATAAAGGAAAGAAGAAGCATAGTCATTGGAGATATTTTTGGCTAGATGCCAGAAGCCATGAGGGGAGTTAGATCTTGAAAGGTTTTGATACTTTCTGTTAATGAAGGAGTTTTTGGCTAGTTGGAGAACAGACTTGGCATGGTTCTGGGCAGAAATATAAAGTGCATGAGATTCTGGTGATGGAACTCTTAAGTTCCTTTTGTGGGCCACCTCTCTATCAGGTATAGCACGAGAACAAGCTGTGTTAAACCAAGGTTTGGATGGTTTAGGTCAAGAAAAAGAGTGAGGAATGTACGCCTCCATGCCAGACACTATCACCTCTGTTATGCGCTCAGCACTCAAAGATGGGTCTCTAACATAGAAGCAGTAGTCATACCAAGGAAAATCAGCAAATTACCTCCTCAGGTCCCTCCAACTAGCAGAGGCAAAACACCAGAGGCACCTTCATTTAGGAGGATCCTGAGGAGGGATTGGAGCAAGAGGACAAGATACAGATATGAGATTGTGATCAGAGGAGCTCAATGGAGGAGAGAAGGTAACAGCATAAGGAGAAGGATTAGAGGTCAGGAAAAGATCAAGAATGTTGGGCATATCTCTAAGAAGGTCAGGAATACGAGTAGGGTGTTGCACCAATTGCTCTAGGTCGTGGAGGATAGCAAAGTTGAAGGCTAGTTCACCAGGATGGTCAGTGAAGGGAGAGGAAAGCCAAAGCTGGTAGTGAACATTGAAGTCTCCAAGAACAGAGATCTCTGCAAAAGGGAAGAGAGTCAGAATGTGCTCCACTTTGGAAGTTAAGTAGTAAAAGAATTTCTTATAGTCAGAGGAGTTAGGTGAGAGGTATACAGCACAGATAAAATTAGTTTGAGTGACTCTGTAGTTAGATATAGCCAGATGGTGGAAAACTCGGAAGATTCAAGAGTGTGGTTACGAGAGCAGGTAAAGTCACATAGCAGGTAAAAGCACATAAGCGCAATATCCTGCTTTGGATTGAAAATGAGGATAGAGAAAGTAGGAGGGAACAGAAAAGGAGCTACTGTCAGTTGCCTCAGACACCTGAGTTTCAGTGAAGAAAAGATGAGGTTTAGAAGAGGAGAGGTGGTGTTCTACAGATTGAAAATTAGATCTTAAACAGAAAATGTTGCAGAAGCTAATGAAGAAAAAGTTGAGGGGGGTGTCAAGACACTTAGGGTCGTCGTCAGAAGGGCAGTCCGACCTGGAGACATTTGTGGTCCTGTCCCCAGATGGGGACTCTGAGGCTGGGGTAGGAGTCACCATGATAATTTTAAAATTTTGAGTGAAGGGTGTGTGTGTGTTATTAGGTGCTTGTAGTTTTGTGTGGAGGAAGAGAGTTGTCTTTAGAGGGCAGGCTGTGACTGCCCCCTTGTGTTGTGAGACACAAAGGGAAAAGTTCAGTGAGGTCACAGCTTTGTTTAATGATAAGTTCACAGCACCCCCTGATCCATTGCTTTAGACCTCACTGGCAGTAATTATCATTTTGGCAGGTGCCTACTGCCTCCTCCATGTACAGTGTTTGTTTTTGACTGCCATGTCTTCCTTGGATGACAACTCCCATGGAGGCAAGACATCAGGTCATAAGAGCAAGTCCTGTAATGGAGGACAGACAAGTATTATGATTTCATGCCTGGGAGAGGACAAGTCCAAGCACAAGCACTCTACTACTCGTTACAGGAGTTCGAGGAGAGACTGTACATCTTCAACTCAGTCAGCTGGTCCCGCGGTACCACAACAAATGTCTCCCTCTCCCTCTCCGGGAGGAGGTGCACACTGCTCCTTGGGACGTGCTTATGGACACCCTCACCGAATTAAGGGGCGACATGGAGAAATTGAAAGCTGAGAGACGGCATGGCACACAGGACTCCTTGACTGCTGGAAGAAGTGTTCCTACCAGCAGCGGTGACCTGTTGAGTGTAACTCAGATTTTAGAGGCACTGAAATCAGACACTAAATGGACTGATTTCTGCATGAAGGAAGTTGGTAAATATTTACTCAAGGCAGCCACTATTATTTTCAAGTCGCTCACTGTGCTGGACAGTTTCACTTAGAAGGAAGGAAACTGTGGTGGCTCAGGAAGTTAGTCTCCTCAATGGGGCTTTGGCCTTGCTTAGAAACGCCAGTCATCGCAACAACCTGGCAAGATGCTGTGTCATCAATCATGAAATCAGTCATAAGTACGCTCACTTATGCTCCAACAAGGTTCCAATGACAAGGATTTTGTTTGGAGATGACATCTCGCAGTCCACCAAACAAATTGAGTTTGGGTGCAGGTTGTTAATTCTTTGCTGGGAATGGTTGTACAACAAAAGTTCTTTTGTTTCCAGAGTTTTTCTTACCTCTATTAGATTAGGAGTTATCATGACAACTTGGATTGTATTGAACCAACAAATGCTTATTAAGGTACAACACCCACATGGCTTTAAGACCTCTTGGGGTAGTGAGCTTCAGGAGACAAGTGATTTGCTGCCGTAAAATTGACAGAGTACATGAGACTTACTGGAAGTCAGTTGAAGTGTGCAAGATTTTACGAAGCAATTCACGTCTGCTTGAAGCTAGCTTTCACATGTCCTCCTCTCCCACCCTTTGTTTCATTGTATAATTCTTCAGAAGCGAGGAAATTGGGATTGATGGGGGTCTCGTTTTCTTGTGGGTTGTCGTACGCTTCAAAGTCTGATGTGTGGGGCACCACAGCGTTATCTCATGTGAAAGCTAGATTCAAACAGACGTGATTTGCTTCATAAAATCTTGAGCACATTTCAACTGACCTCCAGTAAGTCTCATGTACTCTGTCAGTTTTGCTGGAGTATGAAAGCTCAGCACAAATTAATTGAGGTATGGTGGATCTAGACTTGTATTGTTGCCACCTCAACCCTGGACTGACCTGACAAGACCTGGCCATGGACAGCAGGGCATGGCTTGTGGAGACAGCATTGCATGGCCTATATGCATTGCCAAGTGGAGCAAAAGATTTACAGTATCGTTGTTCCATCATCAAAGCCATTCAAAAAAACCATGCAGTCGTATTATAATAACATATAATTTTGAATAATTAAAGCAAAAATAAAGTGGCTGAAGAGGTGCTGAAATTTGCCCTGAGTGACAATGCCTTAAGGCATTAATCATCACAATCATGTCATATGTTTTGATGTATGAGTTAGACAAATGTGAGAACTTGTACTTTAGTAAAACTATTTAGGTCTCTAAGTGAGGTTTTTCATGAAACTTAAATAACTATAGACTCAGAAAATGTATTTTGACTTTAAATTTTACTAGGAATTTTCTATTAAGATACATATAGTAAAGCTAAGGTGATAATGATTATGATGAGATTATTACACTGAGATCATTTCTGTTATCCTCCAGTAGTTGGAATCATAGCCAACAGCTCACAGCACAAGCGGTCCAGCTCTGGACAGTCTCTTTCCATGGAACGTCATCATGATTCAGGTATTTGTTGCTTTCTATTTTTCTTTGACAATGAAACTGCTGTAATTATATGAATTTTCATGCCATAATTACAACTCTTAGAAAATGTTGATTGTATAAAAAATCTTTGTTGCTGAATGCTTGAAATGATGATAAAAAGAAAAAAGGTAAAAAATGTACTCCTAAATTCACAAGGGACAATTTTAATAAGCATTGGGACTTTAAAAAAAAATGCATTACTGAATTAGAAGCATTGTAAATAGAAATTGGGATTCATAATATATCCATATTTTAGTATGTCTGAAGATCAGCTTGGAGGTGATTGACAGGTATAATATGTGCTCCCTTTTTGAATGGGCATGTTTGAAGATGTCATTGTGGTTCAGGTGGAAAGAAAATTGGAGAGGGATAAATATGCTGTATTGCATGATTATAAAGATACATGTTGTAATTACTGACATGTGGCAATTCCTGTAATAATATCTTATAAAATAATTGACAAAAATCTTTATGATATTAGTAATGAATATCTGTAAATTACAAAGATTTCATCAAACAATAGATGACAAAGTTAAACTTGCCAAGCATACTTATGAAATATGTTTCCTTTTACAGTTGTCATGAGTCGATCAGCTTTTCTTGACTTTCTGGAAAATTTACGTGAACCAAGTTGCTTGTCCATCCTTATCTCTCTCCTTGGTCATGTTTTGAACTTGCTGAACCAGGAACCAAGCAGTGAGATTCACATAGATCACCTGGCCATGTGGCCACAAACTGTCAGTGGGTAAGTATTTTAAAATATAAATTTAAAGTTCCATATTTATCTCAAGGTTTAGCTCCATTGATACATTGTTCCTTAATTATTTAGAAAATAATGCAGCTGTGTAAAATTATTGCATTAATAAAAGTTACAAAAAAGGAGAGTGATGGTCATACTAAGAGTAAATACTATTTTTTATTTATTTTTTTTATTTTATTTATTTATTTATTTATTTTTTTTTTTTTTTTATCACAAGAATGGCTTCAACCACCATATTTTTTAAACCAAAATTAGAGGTAGTTGCTGAGTAATTTTCCAATCTGTAATGGAGAAGAATTGAGTATAATGACTTGGAGCCTGCTCATAAATTTCCTTTGTAGTCATATTATTGCTCCATTATTTATTTGTAGCAGACCATGTAATTCTCTCTCTCTCTCTCTCTCTCTCTCTCTCTCTCTCTCTCTCTCTCTCTCTCTCTCTCTCTCTCTCTCTCTCTCTCTCTCTCTCTCTCTCTCTCTCTCTCTCTCTCTCTCTCTCTAATGTTAACTCAAAAGAAGGAAAACAACAATAGACTTTTCAGTTCTTACATTTGCTTGTAAAAATTTACCATTACTTTCATGTGCTTCATATGCTTCATACATTACAACCAAATTTTTATGTAGGTGTCCCCATGCTGATTAGTTTAAATTTTTTGTTTATTTGAGGCAAAAAATGTATTATTGGTATCTAAATTATATGAAAAGGGAAATTTTTCTTCCAGAAATGGTTTAAAGGATAAAGTAAAAGACACTCTCACCTGGTTAGTTGACCATGCAACAAGATTGTACCCCACAGGAACACATGTAAGTTGTACAGTTTGTCATGTATTTTACCAGCTTTTAATCATTTAATATTTCTTCTGTTTAATATATATATATATATATATATATATATATATATATATATATATATATATATATATATATATATATATATATATATATATATATATATATATATATAATCCTATTTATTTATTGTGACCATAGATCTTCCCTTATCTGGTTTTGTTCTTATAGGTGTGTGTGTGTGTGTGTGTGTGTGTGTGTGTGTGTGTGTGTGTGTGTGTGTGTAAATATATATATATATATATATATATATATATATATATATATATATATATATATATATATATATATATATATATATATATATATATTGGAACCTCGGTTAACGAACATCTCCCTTTTCAAACAAATTACTTTTAGAACAAAAAATTTAAACACATAATTGCTTCGGTTGCTGTACCATAATTCAGTTTTTTAACAAAGTTACTTGATTTCAAATACTACAAGATGTAGCTAAAGCTGCCATTTATTACTAATTTATAGTTTCCATAAATATTTCCTTAGTTTTTATATATTTGGAGGAGAAACACAGAGGGTAAGACAGTAATTCAATCTTTGAAATAAGTTAAATGTGATCCCATTGAAGAATCTCATTGTAAACAAACAAGGTTCAGGAGTAATCCTGAGCTTCCTGTGGCTCTCTCTACGACCCACAACGCCATCACTACTGAACAACTACATTTTCCTAGTAACTTCTCTCAGCAGCAAGATGTCCAAGTGTTATGATCACCTTCATTTTGGTGGTGAGTGGGTTGCTCCTCTCAGTGTCACTCTGTAAGGCTTCCCTCACTTTATCAGTGACAAAGAGAATGCCTGCATGGTCTAAACAATATCTTTTGATGAGTTCTATGTCACTAAGTTCATTTCTGGATAAAAAATTTCTTAGCTAGAAGTGTTGTGGAGCAGCTATCTTAGCAGTGGGAGCATTGGTTACTACCTGCTAAGACATTGTGGACTGGTGTCTGAGAACAGAGTAATCTATCATACATTCCTATGGGAAAATAGTTTCAGTTTTCAAATATTTTGGATTTCAAACAGCATTCAGGAACAAATTAAATTTGAAAGCCAAGGTTCCACTGTGTGTGTGTATATATATATATATATATATATATATATATATATATATATATATATATATATATATATATATATATATATATATATATATATATATATATATATATATATATATATATATATATATATATATATATACACATACATACATACATACATACATACATACATACATACACACACACACAGTGGAACCTTGATTTTAGAACTGAATTATTTCCTGTATGCCACTTGAAATCCAAAATGTTAAAAAAAAAAAACTATTTTTCCCATAAGAATCAATGTAAAATGGATTAATCCATTCCCAGATACCAGTTTACCCTGTCTTAGTGGCTTATGACAGACACTCCCACATCCAATATGGCTGCTTCACAGCATCTCCAGCTCACAAATTAATTGTCAAAAAAGGATGTATTGAATGAACTTAGTGACACAGAACTCATCAAAAGATAGTATTTAGACCGTACAGGTATTCTCTTTGTCACCAATCTAGTGAGGGAAGCCTTACAGGACACAGAAAGGAGCAACCCACTTACTGCCAAAATGACATCTTGTTGCTGGGAAAAGCTACTGGAAAATTGCAGTTGAGCAGTAGTGTTGGTCTTGGGGTCATCAAGAGCCACAGGGATAACTCCTGAGCGTTGAAAATTGTTTGCTTACTTTGAGGCTTTTCAACAGGATCACATATATCTTATTTCAAAGATTGAATTATTGTCTTACACTCTGTGACTCTCTTCCAAATATATATAAACGAAGTAGAAAATATATAAATTAGTAATAAACAGCAGCTTTTGCAGTGTCTTTTAATATTTGAAATCAAGTAACCTTGTTCTAAAACCGAATTGTGGTTCTAAAACCAAAACAATAATGAGTTCAAAATTTTGTTCGAAAACTTTGTTCAAAAAATTTGTTCAAAAAGGAAGGCATTCAATGATATATATATATATATATATATATATATATATATATATATATATATATATATATATATATATATATATATATATATATATATATATATATATATATATATATATATATATATATATATATATATATATATAATTTATTTATTTATTTTTTTATTATTATTTGTAATCCTATTTATTTAATATGACTAAAGCTCCTCCCCTATCTGGTTTAGCTATTACTGTGCTCTTGTCTTTAACAAAATTCTTCAGTACTTTTATATGTACAGTTCCAAAGAAGTTAAGACCCTAGTTGCTCTAAGCTGAAGCTGCAGAAAACTCTTAAGAAGCGAAGTGTTTGAAGGAACACTGTATCCACTCTCATGTGAAAGTTAAGACCTCTGTAGAATGTCACTCATAGTTACCTCGGTTTTAGCTGGCATGGTATGAGCAGCCTTCAAACACACACCACTATAAATACATATACACATTCGTAAATAAATACATATACAGTAGGGTGCACAACAATGAACATGATTCATTCCAGTGTATCGTTCGTTGTGGCAAATATGCTTTATGGCAACTGAAGAACCTTTAGAAAAAAAAGTGATTGGTTCCAGGGAACCAGAAGATAATATAAAAGATACCACAATTTTCATAAAAATACATCAAAATGAGCACATTTGTACTATTATATTTAGAATAACAACAGATATGTACAGTACCCTCCTGAGTTTTGTGCATTATCACCTCAAATTTTGCACTGCTTTGAGAAGTATCAATCACAGTTACCTGCTGTCAGTGTCACACATATACATACAGTAAATCGCATCTAAATTGGACCCATCTCTCTCTCTCTCTCTCTCTCTCTCTCTCTCTCTCTCTCTCTCTCTCTCTCTCTCTCTCTCTCTCTCTCTCTCTCTCTCTCTCTCTCTCTCTCTCTCTCTCTCTCTCTCTCTCTCTCTCTCTCTCTCTGAAAGTAAGAACAATCCTTAGGATTGCTTAATAGAATGAGATTGATTGAGAATGAAAATGGAATTACGTATACAAGAGTGAGAAAGAGTGAGAAACAATGAAGTGAAAATGGAAGGAAATAAATGAAGGAGAGAGAGAGAGAGAGAGAGAGAGAGAGGTATCACTCCCTTGTCCCTTATCTCTGACATGTGACAAGGAGGGAGGTTTGAGACAAGACAAAAGAAGGGAGAGGGAAAGAAAAAAAGGGAGGAAGAGACGAGACAGGTGGTGGATAGATGAGCAGTGGCTCGCACTGCTAGGGAGTTAGTCCTGTGAGTTTTAGTTTGTTTTTCTGATTAAATTTTTATCAAAATTTCAGTGCTTGCACAAATGGCGAGTTTGTCTTGCCAGTTTTGGTTCATTATTCTGATTAAATATTTATTAAGATTTCAGTGCTTACACGAGTGGCGAGTTCGTTATTCCAGTTTTGGTTCATTATTTAGATTAAATATTTACTAAAGTTCAAGTGCATTGTTGTGTACCCTACTGTACCAGGTTTCATGTGCATTTTCATGATTGCTTTCCAAATGTACAAATTACAGAAAGTAAATGACAAAATGTAGGAGAAATTATTATTTTATAGTGTATCATCAATGGCTTACAGTGACAGTGATATTGCATTGGTGTGGGTAGTCTATTAGTTGTATGTGAAAATATTTTGGTTTTCAAACCAGTTATGTTCATGATCATTGAGCAGCAGCCTTGAGATATACATTTGGGAGAAATCTTTTGATAGATTTGTTTAGACAAAGGTGGTTGGTTTTGTACATGCTGTGGAATTTGGATGTCAGGTTTTATTTCATAAATTTTTAAATATATTGTCATGATAAGATTTCCCATTGAAACTTTAAATATTTTTGTACTCCTCAGACAAGTGCAGCCTTGTGTACTTCATGGCATTTATCCAGAGCTGACCTAGCATACATGAGCGACCAGTATCACAATGCTCTGGCAGGTTACCTCACTGCTGTGTTTGTTGCCACTGATTTCCTCAGAAATGACAATGGGGTTGACCAGTCTGTGCTCACTGACAGTATAATTAGGAGAATGATACGATGCTGCATGAACCTCAACTGCTATACACAGGCAAGTTATTTGAGTATTTATTTTGTAAGTGGTTAGTAAAATTATTGCCTAAATGTATATTTCATTAACAGTATGATGCTAGTTGACTAAGCATATATATGTGTTGTTTCCTTTTATAAATGTGAGAGAAGAATATTTTGTGGGGTACAACTCTATTAAGCATTGTACAGTCAGCAACATTCGTGATTAGAGCTCCTGCTGATGTGAGTGTCATATTGCAGAAACTGGCAACTTGCCCCTTCTCAATCTGAAATAAATTTGCCAGAAAATAACTATATGGCAACTTACATTAGTGTCTCATTATGTTTTTGAAAGCACAGAGTAACAGATTCAGTGTTTGACATATTGACTTCAAGAAAATTTGTCTTTTGTAACTGCTCCTTGCTTCAACTAACAAAACAGCTGTGTTTTTTAAACTGTTCTACCAAGGTGATGTGTGATGCCTGGAAAATGTACACTCCACGACTACATAGTACTAGTGTTAGAACATAAGAACATAAGAAATAAGGGAAGCTGCAAGAAGTGACCAGGCTTATACGTGGCAGTCCCTGTATGAAATATATCTACCTATTTCCATCTATTATCCCCATCCATAAACCTGTCTAATCTTCTCTTAAAGCTCTCTAGTGTGCTAGCACTAACAACATGATTACCAAGTCCGTTCCACTCATCTACCACTCTATTTGAGAACCAATTTTTTCCTATCTCCTTCCTAAACCTAAATTTTTCAAGCTTGAACCCATTATTTCTTGTTCTAACCTGGTTACTGATCCTAAGAATTTTGCTTACATCCCCACAGAAAAGACAGAAAAGACTGTGAGTGTGTTGGTAAAGAAATGGAGTGATGAGGGATGCAAGGATATGCCTTATCACAAACATGGTGGTGGGCTGCCTTAAAATGTTTGTTTTTTTAATTGTTGTGCTGTAGGCTGAGGATATACCCTTAACTGTCCCATGATACCATGTAAAATGTTGTCAAATAATTTGGGGCACCCCACCACCATGTTTTTGGTGAGGCATATCCTCACATTCCTCATCATTCCATTTCTTTAACACACTCACAATCTTTTCATTGCCAGTAGTTATGCAGCATATTTTTTTATTTGTTTCACTATTCTACTGAAACTCTAACACTCATGTAATTGTGGACTATATTTTCCAGGCATCACACATCACCTCAGTAGAACACTTTGTTTAAAACACAGCTGTTTTGTTAGTCGAAGCAAGGAGTGGCCACAAAAGATAAGTTTCCCTTAAGTCAATATGTCAAACACTGAATCTGTTACTCTATGCTTTCAAGAACATACGAGGGGCTAATATAAGTTGCCATATAGTAATTTTCTCCCAGCAGATTTTTCAGACCAAGAAGGGGCAAGTTGCCAGTTTGTGCGATGTGATGCTCACATCAGCAGGAGTGCTAATCATGAATGCTGCTGACTGTAAGTAAGTTGCATGGTGAAATAATGATGAAGAGGATAGAGAAGATATTGGAGGAGGGATTTTTGACTAGCAGTTTGAATATAGGAGAAGGAAGGGATGCCATGGTGTTTGGTGTGAGATTGATATTTGAAGAGTATTTGGCAAATGATAAGGATATGTTTGGAGAATTAATGGATTTAGAGAAAGCATCTGACAAAATCTATGATTCATTGGAAGTGATTGTGAACTGTTTTGATATTAAATGGGCTAGATGATACTTATAAAAGTCAGAATATTCTGATAATAGTAAAACATGAGCTAGAGTGAGAAATTGCTTGAGTGAGTGGCATTTTGTTCAACCAGGACTGCATCAGGAATGTATGACATCACTTTGATTGTTTGCTCATCCAGCTACAGCCGTGTTGGTAGTAATTATTATCTCTTAATGGCAGTTGTAAGAAATAGTTGCCCTTCTCTTCATTTGACATCTGACCCAGTGTTATAAAGCAAAAAACAAGGGGAGCTTTCATCCTTGTACCTTAAGAAAGTGTTATTGCTAGAATCTTCACTACTGCAGTCAGTGAAGGAATAGAGATAAAAGGGTAATATTTCAGCTCATTGGATTTGTGACTGCACACCAGTATCTGCTTTTTTAACTGGTTATGGCTGTAGCAATAATTGACACACATATTACTATCTACCCCATATTGTTAACTGGTGCTTCATAGTGGTATTAGTGTTGCTTTCACTATCTAGTTTTCTCTCAATAATACCTTCAGTCAGTCATTTGCACTTTTAGTCAGCAGTACCTATGGAGGTTATTAGATTTGGTCTTTGTTTACCCAAGCATCAAAAAAGTCCTCATCCAAGTTATTGGTTATACATGAACTGTGGAAGGAAATTGCATTAGAGTTTACCTTTATAAATGCTGTCAAATCATGCTCTAAAGAATATCTTGGCAGTTCTATTTCATTTAAGGGGAACTTCTGGTTAGGAGACCGAAAAAATATGAAAAATATGACCTGTTGTGAAAAAAATATATGGTAAGCATACACATTCCCTATTATTTCACAAAAATTGATGGTGAAACACATAATACTTCCCATTTAAATACCATATAAGGTCTTTTGTTTACATCATTTTTTTTTTTTTTTTTAATGGTGAAATTTTTTAATTTCTGGGGTGAACATGATATGGTAACACTTAGAGGGGAGTGAGTGGTGCTCTCAGCTTAGTGCCTTGCTCTCAATCACAGTGGCTTGCCAGCCTTAGTTGAGAGAGGATATGTGTCACTTCCTTGGAGGCACCACGTGACTATGTCATCCTATTTTCTGCATTTCTGAAGATGCCCAGGCATACAAAGATGAATATGAAGGAGGTGCCTTTTGAGGGAAACCTACCATTAATGAGAAATTTGGCAGCTCCAAAACACCCAGGCTGTGATAAGATGTGGGTTGGGAACCAAGCTACTCAGGCAAAAAGTATCACTATTTTCTAACATACAAATATAAAGGAACAATGTAACAACACAGACAATCTAATAAAGTGTAGTGATGATTAATAAAAGGATGATGAGTAACACAAATGTTTAAGAGCCTGTATCTCAAAACATTTTTGCCAATATAAATGCCTAAAACTCATTGATTTCCATTATACCTTCAGTATTGTTAGAATACAGTAAAATCTACAAATTTATGCATTTATAGATTTAAATCAACTCCTGTATAAAATTTTAAAATCTTCATGAGAAGTCAAAATTTGCCAAAACTTGAAAGTTGCTAGAACTATTTTTTTCTCAAATTCAGTAATAAGAATCAAAATTTCAATTGTGCTCAGTTAAAGATCAATAGTGTACCTACATGTGTGGCACAATATCAAAGAAAATACAAATTTTTTGAGTTTTAGGATTTTGAGAAAGGGTCTTCATTTTTTTTAAATTCTTCAAAATAAAAAAAAAATAAAGGTATAGAAAGGTATAGAAGAAGAAATGCTATGCACTACCACTGTGCAAAGTTTTTTGTGAAACAAATAAATAGAATGGCAAAAAAAAACATCATACTAGGTATCCCCCTTCAGGCAGGAATCTTTTTGATGCATATCTGCATCACCCTATGTTTATTAATATGTGAAGATAAGTGCACCCATGGCTTAGGAGATATTATTTATATGGATGGATTTTTAAGATGAATATGAGAAGGGCTTGTCATGATTTGTGATAATTCAATGACCTGTAACAACTGTCCATCACAGGCATACATGGATGATCATAGAAACCATTGTTTTACAACAGGCAGCCATCTTGTGTCAGTTCCTAGAGAACATCGACTACTGCACAGCACTCCGCTGCCTGCAGGAGAGGAGTGCTGTGGATGCCATGGATGCTTACTATTGCTGCCTTTGGGATGTGTCACTAATTGAATTCATCATTAACATGCACCACAAACGTGGAGAGGTACAGCGCAGAGATAAGGCAGTAAGTACAACTTCACTTCTCTTTGTAAGTCTAGTATAATTTATGTACACTTCCATTTACTTACCCTGTGACAGTATAATAACTGAATAACTGAAAGAATTGGACAACTACTGTTTAACATTTTACAATTTGCCACTGACTCTTAGTCTCACTGACGTCTCAAAGGTACCTTCTTAGTACACCATCAATTTGTAAAATATCCTTTTGAATATCTTTTGAAAGATTTTTAATGATAAAACTATTAGTTAGCTGTCACAACTTTAAAAATGTAGTTTATGTACTTAGGATTATTTTTTGATGGAGCCATAATGCTAAAATTAGGTGATATTTCATGATATTTCAGTGTTAATTTTTTTCTAACTTATTGTCATGATTAGTTTATTTATTTATTTATTTATTTTATTTTATTTTATTTATTTATTTATTTTTTTTTTATTTATTTATTTATATATTTTTTTATTCATAGCTCAAGATGATGGGTCTCCTTGAGGTCAATTCCAACAACAATGATGAAATCCAGAGAGAAGCAGCCAAAGTTCGCAAGCACAGGTTTCTCCGCTCTATGGCAAAACAATACTTGTGATGAGAGTGTAGATGTGAGTGAAATATTTTGGTGACAAGCATACATAGATACTGCTTTTGCTCATGCTTGTGAGATTTAGTACAAAAGTCAAAGACACAAGAAAGCAGTTGTGAAACTGAAGAGGGTACTGTATTTGAAAGAAGTTTGTGGCATGAATGGAGTGAATGTTTAGAGTAATGAAAGTGCCTATAGAAGGATTTTTTTCATGTTAGGAAAAAGGAAAGAATAATGGTGTGCTATAGACTGATAAAATGCAGCACTTAAAAAAAATAAATAAAAGATAAGAAAATATACATGAGTTGTGTGAATGTTGTGAGTGTAAGAGAAAATGGGGAGGATGAGTTGAGGTTGCTGTGGTCCAGTGGTACTCTGCACACTTGGAATCTGATGGATCCTCAGGTCCATGGTTTAAGGTTAGGAAAGACATCTGCTGGAGATAACAAATTCCAAATTCCCAAATCCCCAAAACAAAAGTCCTCTGTTTGGAGGCACTGTCCTAGCCCTAATTCATTAGGGAAACCCAGACTTGAAAACTTTAAGGGAAAAAAAGAGAGAAAGAAGAAAATGAGATTCAAGAAATAGATTGAAAAAAAAATGGTTTGACTAGAAGTAGTGAATGGTTATTTGTTGGGTCCATCCCATCAAGGGAGCTCTCAAGAACAGATATTAATAGGAAAAATGGAAAAACAAGAGTACATAGTTATAAGAATTTTTAAAAATAAATGCAAATTTCTATTTACACTACAGTAAACCATCATTATATCGGAATAATTGTTGGGAACCCACTGACAATGAAGGTGAAGATCTGATAAAAGCAGGAATGTGAATAATAACAATCCATAAAGTAAACTAACAATAGTGAATATTAAAAAGGTTGATATAATTATAGCTATTAATAAAATTATTTACCACAGTTTCTCATGAAAATAATTACAACACTATATTTAGGCAAAAATATACCTATTATGGTAAGCCAGACACACACATGTACATATGGCATGTTTACAGTCTGCACAAAAAGTACCGTGCCAACAGTTTTTGGTTGCACATGTTAGATCACAAAAAATAAAAAAAATAAAATATAATATATATATATATATATATATATATATATATATATATATATATATATATATATATATATATATATATATATATATATATATATATATATATATATATATATATATATATATATATATATATATATTAAATTCTAACTCTGCCAAACACTTAGTATTTTATTGCATTTCCTTGTTTCTTCAGCAGCCCTCCGAGATGTTTTGGTACACTATCAGCTAAATTTTGAAGTGTCTCAGGCTTGAATTCTGCCCAACATTTGCAAAGCTCTTTTTCCAGCTTGGAGAGTGTGGAGCTGTCATGGTCTTGTAATTTGGCCTTAATTATAGCCCATAAATTCTGTTAGAGAAATATCTGGTGAATAGCCAGGCCAGTCTTTTATGGTTTTGACTTCACAGTTATCTAGCCATTCCTTAACAATTTTAGCAGTATGAGCTGGTGGCCCATCCTGTTGGAAAATTTTAACTTTCTCTATTTCAAATGATGACTCAAGATTATCCAAATACATTTCTTCAGTGACAGTAGTGTTTTCAGGGAACACAACAAGATCAATGAGGGCATTGAAAGTAAAACATCCACAAACAATTAAACTCTGAGGGTGTTTTGTGGTTTTCTGAGTGTAGTGGGCATCATTGAAATCAGACCCTGGTTGCCTGTACTGTGGTAGATGTACCACTCACACAAAAAGTACTTTCATCAGACCACAATACTGTATGTCACTTATATAAGGTCCAATCTTGATATTTTTTTGCAAACTGGATCCTTTTATTTGTCTATGAGTCATTTGTAAGTGGCTTTTTCTTTGTGGTAACTGCAGGATCCAAGGCCATGGTGCAAAGTATCATGGACAGTATGGAGCTAATATATTAGGATTCCCTTCCTTAATTTGGCATCCTGTAAAACTGGGATTGACCTCCAGCTGCCTCATGAGAAGTGTCCTTGTCTTCGGTACCTTACGTGGCCTTCGAGATGGCTTTCATGGGAGTGGTAAATTTTTGCTTCCACCAGCTTTGAATTTTTGTATTAGCTCCTGGACAGTGTGGAGCTTCAAACCCTTTTGAATGTAGATTTCTTTGCTATTAAGACCTGTTTTATGGAGATCTATGATAGCTTGAATAGTTTTCTCATCAGGGTGCTCTCCATCCATGTCACTAGATTCTGATAAGTGAAAACAGAAGCACAATACGAGAGTGAAAAGCAGGAAAAGCAAATAAGGCAGGACCATATATCAGCTCTCTTTGACAACTAATCCTGTACAGAGGAGAGTCTCAACCCTCTTGGCTTTCTTGCAGAAGGAGAATTACAGTCTACACAAAGAGTTACTGCACCATTCTTATAATACGGTAACTTTTCACACAGACTGTTTATGGCACTGATTTAATTTTTGCCCTCACCCCATTCTTGACTTGGCCTGACCCATAACTCACCACTTGGGAACTTCCATTCCTGCCCTGACTATCTGTAGGTATGAAAATATAATACAGTATTCAGATTTCTTAAAAGAAAATATGGCATATGGTAGACAGTGTATGGCAGATGGCAGACAAGCACCAAATTATGACAGAAATACCATAATTATGGCATACAGCACAACCCTGGTGGGTGCAGTAGATGGGTGCTCACCACCACCACCATCACCACCTACACTCTCCCTCCTTCCCTCCCACCCTCACTCGTCACCACTAGATGGATGTTCCGCCTCATTTACCAACATTTGTTCAATAAATCAGATGAGTGGTCTGTAGGCCATACATGTCCAATAAATGCGAAATCCAATATAATGGGTTTACTGTATTCCAACCATTTTCCTTCATCAAAACAGTGATTTTGAGATATTCATGAAATGCTCTTACAGTTATGATTATATGCTTTAGTCTCAATACTTGTTTGATTAATTAGCTATGAACACTGAGTTTAGTGCACTCAGTTCACAACTGAGAGCTTGAGGATTTGAATCTCAAGATGGGCATAAACATTTTAAGACTCACCTTTTAATTTTGCTGCCTGTGTTCTTCATACAGAGAACATAATTGGGATTAAAGTTGAGGAATTGTGATCAGGAGGGAGCAGATGGTTGGCAGTTCTACTCTACTGTGTGTGTGTGCAAGTATTCTTGCAAGATCTGCAGCCCAAAAGTCCTGCCCTGTTGGTGTGAATGTGCATAGAGTATGTGAGAATCCTTGTTATTGACAACCAAAAATATTCTACATGTATCACACTATAAAAGGAGGTAAACAGGCAGGTTATGAAAAAATTGCATTTATTTTATTTTTCTTACACATGCCCAAGGAACCTGTTTGGATTCATGGTGTAAAAATTCTGCTAATCAAAAGATTTTCATCTTTGTTTCCTTCACTGATCTGTACTCTGGATCCTTGATATAACTATGAGGCTACTGATAGCAGTTCCCTTATGTTAATTTTTTTTAACCCTAGTAATTTTTGATGTAGCAACAATTGAAGTTACCCATATGCCCATGCCCACTTTCATTGTATATAGACTATACACAGCCCACTCTCTTGAATCATCTGAATTCTCCACAAAATTATACATTTGTAAAATAGTATTTGCAGAAGTCCGCCTCAAATTAATCATCATTGTAAGGAGGTACTTACTGTAATATTTTTCATCAGTTGATGTATTGGATCTTTCTCAGTGTTGCCAATATATCAGTTTTTCTACTAGATCTGTATTTATAACTCTCAAGTTAATCTACTGGCAATTCTAGTGATGAGTTTTGTGTTTGTATATTTGCTCATGTACTGTATGTTTATTTTGGCCTGAATATGGATTTTAATTTCAGTTCATTAAGTAAAGTAATTTAAACAAGTACAGTTATATGTAAAAACTAAATTAATGTGAGATGGGTACCAGAGAAAAGGTTACATAAATGAGAGGTGTCACAGAAAAGGTTACATGAGTGAGGAGTGCCACAGAGTTACATGAATGAGAAGTGCCACAGAAAGGGTTACATAAGTGAGGGATGCCACAGAAAGGATTACATAAGTGAGAAGTGCCACAGAAAGGGTTACATAAGTAAGAAGTGCCACAGAAAGGGTTAAATAAGTGAGAAATGCCACAGAAAGGCATACTTAAGTGAGAAATGCCATTGAAAGGGTTACAGAAGTGAGAAGTGCCACTGAAAGGGTTATATAAATGAGGGGTGCAACAAAAAGGGTTACAAAAGCTAATTGTCATCAATGAAAAAATTCAAGAACCTCTGATCTCAATGAAACTACATCACCCTCACAAGGTTTATCCAAGGACTCTGCATAGTATACAGAGTCCTTGGAGGACAGTCCACTCAATGTTAAACTTTTGCTCTCTCTGCAACAGATTTGCCTCCAGAGGCCAGAGGGAACCATTATTCTTACTAACATAGGTTTACCATTACCCACACCTTTGAGACCTAATTTATCTTGAGTTATCATGTCCACTAGTATCACTGTACATAATCTGGCTGCAGAAATATGTAGATTTATGTATCAAGTTTAATTTTGATAGAATTAAGTATAACACCAGTATTCTCTCCAGTAACTAAAGTTGTGGGTATGATCACCCCATCTAATCTCTCTACATGCCCATTTCAAGAAAATCCTTTCCACAGCACCCACTCTAGACTATTGTGCCATATTCTATGGCAAAACCACAGATGTTAATGTTAGCAAACCAGTACAATTTTTTTATTCCTCCCTGAATGTCAGCTATTTTTAAGGTTCACCTACCTTACACCTCTCATTTCTTTTGTATAATTCCATGGGTTCATAATTGTTAACAAATATTTATTCTTTGTACAGTCGTAGGCTTTAGTGAGGCTCTAGCTCTCCGAACCATATGTTAGGATGGGTAAAATGCACAGATTACTTATGTACTTTTCTTTTTTATTCAGTGGAAAAGTTATTCTAAATCACATTGCTTAGTTTCCTAAAGCTACTTCATCCTATTTTTTCTTCTGTCGATTCCTTTTCATGGTCTGGGCTCAAAATTCTCCTTCCCCCTTACCTAAAAAAATACTATGTTCATGAACACATTCTATGACTTCATTCTCAATTCAAATTTTTTGTCTGATATAAACTTTTTGGACATTTTTCTTCAAATTCATCCTCAACCATATTATTTTTCTCTGTATAACTGTAATGTCATCCAAATCTCTCTCTCTCTCTCTCTCTCTCTCTCTCTCTCTCTCTCTCTCTCTCTCTCTCTCTCTCTCTCTCTCTCTCTCTCTCTCTCTCTCTCTCTCTCTCTCTCTCTCTCTCTCTCTCTCTCTCTCTCTCTCTCTCTCTCTCTCTCTCTCTCTCTCTCTCTCTCTCTTTTTTTACATAAGAGGGTCACTGGCCAAGGGAAACAAATTGAGGTGCTGGTCCCAAAACAGATGTCAAGAGAATCATTGAAAATTGAAGGGTAAGTGTCTTGAAACCTCTCTCTTGAAGGAGTTCAAGTCATAGGAAGGAGGAAATACAGAAGCAAGTAGGAAGTTCCAGAGTTTACCAAAAACAGAGATGGATGGCTGAGAATACTGGTTAACTCTTGCATTATAGAAGTGGATAGAATAGGGATGAGAGAAAGAAGAAAGTCTTGTGCAGCGAGGCTGTGGGAGGAGGGGAGGCATGCAGTTAGCAAGATTAGAAGAGCAGTTAGCATGAAAATAGTGGTAGAAGATAGCAAGAGATGCAACATTGCAGTGATGAAAAAGAGGCTGAAGACTGTCAGTTAGAGGAGAGGAATTGATAATACAAAAGCTTTTGATTCCACCCTGTCTAAAATAGCAGTACGAGTGGAACCCAAACTCCATACATGGATGGATAAGGCCCCTGCACAGATTTAGCAGCTGGGGGGAGTGAGAAAAACTGGCAGAGATGACTCAGAATGCCTAACATTAGAAAAAATAGGGATATTGATTAACTTTAGGTAAAGCACAGGCATAACAAAAAGATTCAGAAAAGAACATCTCCTCCAACATGAGAGAGAGAAACTTATTGTACATGGTAAAGAGAGAATGACTTCTAGGCCTCTTGTGGCAACATTGCAGAAATTAAATAAAAAAAATATATAGTAATAAATATTAAAAATATATAAATTTCACTTAGTACAACATTGCAGAAATTAAATAAAAAAATATATAGTAATAAATATTAAAAATATATAAATTTCACTTAGTACACAAGAAGAAAGAAATCAATGATACTTTTGAGTAAGATACAGTTGGCATTGGCTTCTTTGCTCACCTACATTTACCACATTTAGTAGCAGCAGGTAGACATTGGTGGTCACACAGGAGACAGAACTGGAAAGATGAGGACAGGAGTGTGTAGGTGGAGTGCCTCATACTGTAGGGCCCTCCTGGGGCATTGTACACCTTGACATTTGCCCTTATTTCAGCAGTGGCTAGTCATCTGAATTTGATGACTCTTGTACTAAGCACTTGTTTCTTAGGCTCAGGTTCTGGTGGGAAGAAACATATGATGTTATGTTAAGATTGTAGACATTTTTGAGAAAGAATCAAAAGCTATTGCAAAGCTTATGAAAATGAGGAATGTTTTTATAAGTTTTAAAAGGTGTTTAAGAAACAGCTTTACCCTATCAACAATGGCACACAGCTCCATAACAGGGAATGGGAATAGAGAACAACATTCAAGAATATGTGCAATGAAAATGAATTACCTAAGGAGCATGTGGAGTGACAGATGATAGGGCAAGACCATTGAAAATATGTATATGATGGAGTATGGATGCATGTACAAATGAAGTGAAAAGGAGAATGGCAAAGGAGATGAGATGCACAGTGAGGTGCTTTTTTAGTACCAGTTTCATATTCTCTATTACTTAGAATTAAAAGTGATAAAGTTGAGGGAATACCAGAGCAGAGTAAATGAAGTTCAGTGCTCACCTTGTACCTTGGGCCACCTTTTCTCTTAGGGGCATGCTTTAGGGCCTCACTAGTGTCATCCTCTTCTTTGGATGATTTTGCCTCTGTAGTTTCTTAAGCATGCTCCTTTCAGTAATGAAACCAAAACATATAGATGTTAGCAAGATTTAATTTCAGTTTTAATGTCAGCCATAGCAAAATACTTTCATAGTACTTAGGATATTGCTTTGAGTCAACATTGTAAATAAGCATTTATGTACACTTACTGGTGACAACTTTGCAGACAGCAGGATCAGTAAATGCTAGCTTTCCCTTCCTTCCCTTCAAGCTATTTGATGACCACAGACCATTGCTCCCAAGCTTTTCAAAAAACCTATGAACTGTGTCTCCAAGGCTGTGCTTTCCTAAAGATGACAAATACAGTGTCTGCAATAAATAATATCATCATAATTAAAATGTATTGTTCTTCAGCACAAAAAATAATCTGACATCTATATTCAAAGTATCCAGAACTGCCAGTAATAAATAATAGAAGCACCAAAATATTTCAAAATAGTTTCTTATCTCTTAAGATCATACATTTAGTTCTTATCAATTTCCTTTTGAATGTTTCATCAGCCGCTTAGTGCACAGGTCATCCAGCTCCTCTAAATTGCTTACTGGAGCTGGCAGCACATCCTCCACATCATCCCCTCCTGATCCTATAGCACAAGCTACAGATCGCAGTAGGTTTACCATTAGCTGCTGATTTTCTTCCAGTGTTTTGAGGAGCGCCAACACAGTAGCTCTGTACCCCGTACCTGGCACAGTAATGTTTTTGAAAGCAGAAGTGCTACAGTATGTTAAGAAATTGAGCATAATTTTCTTTGTGACAAACATTGAATAAATAGTATACGTAATAAAAAAAAAAAAGCATACTCTACCTGCAGCCTCTGCCTCTGACAAATCATTTTAGACGTGCAGCGAGGCTGGGGGAGGAGGGGAGGCATCCCGAAGATGAAGCTGAGAAAATTAATGACGTGAGCAGAGCACATTGTGTTACTTTATGGTGTGAACTTATATCTGTCACTAGATCCAAGATGAATGCATAATTTAATTACATAACATTACAGTTTTAAAAAAATCTCAATTTCAAAAGTTTAAAGGAAATTTTGTATAAAAATATCGGTACTTGATCACTGTGTCCAATTGAAGATACTCTGAAATAAAATCAATCATTGTAGATCAACTGTTAAATCTTTAGAAATTCAGTAGAAAAATGCGAGGTCAGTTTTATCAGTCTTTGAACCCCATATATAATTGTATGAACTTAAGCACAATACTTCTGCAAATGACAGCTTTTCTTCAATAGGTGTTTAGCCTTTATGGGACTTTATGGGACTTTTGGAATGGATACTGTAAATGAGTTAATATTTTTTTTGTGCAGATGAGTTGACTGAAAATGCATCGCTGTGTAATCATAAAGAGATGAATCTAATTTATACATCATACAGTTTTAAAATACCTGGCATGTACACACCCGAGTTTAGTGATCCTTGAGTTTCGCGTTTGATCCTGAATTCTTGTCATCCTGAGTTTTGCGCTAAACATCGGCATCACGCGTGTACATGTAGTAAACCCCGCCTACCCTGCCTAAGTCGTATTCTCTCTCTTTCTCTCTCTCTGAAAGTAAGAACACTCCTTAGGATTGCTAGATAGAAAGAGACTGACTGTAAATGAAAATGGAATTAAACGAGAGCGAGAAAAGATGAAGCGAAAATGACAGAACGGATGAGGGGGGAGAGAGCGAGGTATTGTTATTCTCTTGTCCTTTATCTCTGACAGACAAGAGTGAGGGAGGTTTGAGATAAAACTAAAGAGGAAGGGAGAGGAAAGGAAAAGGAGGAGGAAGGGAAAGGAAGAGTACATGGAGCACGGAAGTGGAGGAAGGGTGAAGGAAGAGGATGAGAGGACGGAGAGAAAGTGAAAAGAATAAATATAAGCAGCAAAGGTGAGGGAGGAGTGAGTAAAGAATTAGAGAGGAAATATTTTCTTTCCTGTCCTCTACTCCTTTTTGTTTTTCCTCCATCCGTTTCCTTCGCATTTATGCTCCTTCCATCCATCTTCATTCTCATTCAGTCTCACTCTATTTTAGCAATCATCAGGATTGCTCTCTCTCTCTCTCTCTCTCTCTCTCTCTCTCTCTCTCTCTCTCTCTCTCTCTCTCTCTCTCTCTCTCTCACACACACAGATGGAAAGGAAAAGGAGGGTGGGTGGGGATAGCTGGAAGGAGGGAGGAAGAGAGGAGGGAGGAGGGTAGAAAAGGGATGAGAGAGAGAGAGAGAGAGAGAGAGAGAGAGAAACACACAAACACACGGTTTTAGATTTGATGGTAGTGCACGACCACAGCGCTGCATCGCAACAGATGTGAGGACAAACACATACACGCACACACACAGGTAGTTTTTTTTTTTTTTTTTTTTTTTTTTTTTTTTTTTTTTTTTTTTTTGAGATAAGGCAGTAACGTAAAGTGGGGGAACAAAGTCAGCTTCACGGGCTATAATGAAAAAACGCTTTTTCAGTGCCTTGAGTTTCATGATCCTCGAGTTTAGCGCTATACCTCGGGAAGGAATCATAGTTCTTTATTCTGTCTTGTATAATAACATATTTTTGTTGGTGGGACAGAGGAGAGCTGTTTCAGGAAGATGCATAAAATCTTTCTGTACGGAAAGTGTTGATAGCAGGGGTAAAGGTGAAAAATTTATTGGTCAATGATCAAAGTTTTCCCCAAGACCAACATTTATAAGACTACTGTTGTAAATATTTGGAGTGGAGAATCTTTGATGGATAGTTGGGTTGGTCTGACTGCTTAAATTAGAAGATGCAACTAGAAAGATGATCGAAATAGGCTTTTGCATGATGGTTCTGAATTCATGGAACTGTGAATAGAGACTACCACATAATACATACTAGCAAGGAAAGTTTCCTACAGCTAAAAAATAAGTTATCTTTACCATTTCCTTCACTGAGCTGAGGAGGTTGTGGGAACACAGCTATAGTTGGTGTGGGACATGTCTGGAGACTCGTCATCTTCATCTGTAAATGTGTATAAGTATCTTAGTCATTACATTCGTTCGAAATGAAAACCATAATTAATTAATAACAGTGATAAATTAACCATTCAGTAAAACAATTTCCATAGGTTACAATTATGAACTATAAAATATAATTATGTAAAAGTAGTGTCATACCATCAGCCTCTTCATCTTCTGAGAAACCAAATTTTGCAGGCTTTTTGGTATTTCTGCATTTGAGACCTTCAAATTCTGTTTCTACATTTGATGTATCCTCTGTTCTCTTAGGCCGATTCATACGAGCCATTTTTTGTGGTCAGTGGCCACCACAGAAAAGGACTGCCACAAAAAATGGTGAGTAGCAGCATCGTGCACACGAACCACTCGGTGGCGGCTGCAAATGAGGTCTGTGACATGGATCTTATGGAAATAGCAGCTGTCTGCGCCCTCTTTGTGAAGATGAAGCGTAAAAAGCGCAGAAAGTACTAGGTGCACCTCATAGTTATAAGAGACTCTTGCGTGGTGCATTTCATGCATTTTTCTTTAATATTCTTGTCATTGTATTCTTTCATATCCTGATCATTAAGTGCTGGTCCCTTCTCCATCTCTGCAATCAATATTTCAATCAAACATCTCTAGATATTCTTCCCACTTATGGAAAAGAGTACTTCACGCTGTGACAATTGTGACGAAACAGAGCGAAAGCAGAACAAGGCAAGGTGGCGGCCACAGATGGAGACTCTTATGTATGCTGCCATTTGAAATAATGATTTCTATCGTTGGCCACTGTGGCCGGAAATATGTCTCCGCCCGCCACAACTCACCACCTTTATGTGGCTGCAAAGAAAAAAAAAAAAAAAGTGAATGGACTCAAATAGATGTTTGTGCTCTATATTTAATCTATATTTGATCACTGACCACAAAAAAGTGGCTCGTGTGAATGCAGCCGCAGCCTGTTCCAGATCCTTGTTTTTTTTTTAATGTTGATATATATATATATATATATATATATATATATATATATATATATATATATATATATATATATATATATATATATATATATATATATATATATATATATATATATATATATATATATATATATATATATATATATTTCATTTTTCAGTGGGCATTTTTCTCATCGGATTTTTGTTGTCCTTGGTCAGTGTCCCTCCTACATAAAAAAAATAGATAAATAAATAAAAAAAAAAAAAATATATATATATATATATATATATATATATATATATATATATATATATATATATATATATATATATATATATATATATATATATATATATATATATATATATATATATATATATTTTTTTTTTTTTTTTTTTTTATTTATTTATTTTTATGTAGGAGGGACACTGACCAAGGACAACAAAAATCCGATGAGAAGAATGCCCACTGAAATGCCAGTCCCATAAAAAGGGTCCAAAGCGGTAGTAAAAAATTTAAGGATAAGTGTCTTGAAACCTCCCTCTTGAAGGAATTCAAGTCATACGAAGGTGGAAATACAGAAGCAGGCAGGGAGTTCCAGAGTTTACCAGAGAAAGGGATGAATGATTGAGAATACTGATTAACTCTTGCGTTAGAGAGGTGGACAGAATAGGGGTGAGAGAAAGAAGAAAGTCTTGTGCAGCGAGGCCGCGGGAGGAGGGGAGGCATGCAGTTAGCAAGATCAGAAGAGCAGTTAGCATGAAAATAGCGGTAGAAGACAGCTAGAGATGCAACATTGCGGCGATGAGAGAGAGGCTGAAGACAGTCAGTTAGAGGAGAGGAGTTGATGAGGCGAAAAGCTTTTGATTCCACCCTGTCTAGAAGAGCAGTATGAGTGGAACCCCCCCCAGACATGTGAAGCATACTCCATACATGGACGATTAAGGCCCTTGTACAGAGTTAGCAGCTGGGGGGGTGAGAAAAACTGGCGGAGACGTCTCAGAACACTTAACTTCATAGAATCTGTTTTAGCTAGAGATAAGATGTGAAGTTTCCAGTTCAGATTATAAGTAAAGGACAGACCGAGGATGTTGAGCGTAGAAGAGGGGGACAGTTGAGTGTCATTGAAGAAGAGGGGATAGTTGTCTGGGAGGTTGTGTCAAGTTGATAAATGGAGGAATTGAGTTTTTGAGGCATTGAACAATACCAAGTTTGCTCCGCTCCAATCAGAAATTTCAGAAAGATCAGAAGTCAAGCGTTCTGTGGCTTCCCTGCGTGAAATGTTTACTTCCTGAAGGGCTGGACGTCTATAAAAAGACGTGGAAAAGTGCAGGGTGGTATCATCAGCGTAGGAGTGGATAGACAAGAAGTTTGGTTTAGAAGGTCATTAATGAATGATAAGAAGAAAGTGGGTCACAGGACAGAACCCTGAGGAACACCACTGTTAATGGATTTAGGAGAAGAACAGTGACCGTCTACCACAGCAGCAAGAGAACGGTCAGAAAGGAAACTTGAGATGAAGTTACAGAGAGAAGGATAGAAGCTGTAGGAGGGTAGTTTGGAAATCAAAGCTTTGTGCCAGACTCTATTAAAAGCTTTTGATATGTCCAAGGCAACAGCAAAAGTTTCACCAAAATCTCTAAAAGAGGATGACCAAGACTCAGTAAGGAAAGCCAGAAGATCACCAGTAGAGCGGCCTTGATGGAACCCATACTGGCGATCAGATAGAAGGTTGTGAAGTGATAGATATTTAAGAATCTTCCTGTTGAGGATAGATTCATAAACTTTAGATAGGCAGGAATTTAAAGCAATAGGACGGTAGTTTGAGGGATTAGAACGGTCACCTTTTTTAGGAACAGGCTGAATGTAGGCAAACTTCCAGCAAGAAGGAAAGGTAGATGTTGACAGACAGAGCTGAAAGAGTTTGACTAGGCAAGGTGCAAGCACAGAGGCAAAGTTTCGGAGAACAATAGGAGGGACCCCATCAGGTCCATAAGCCTTCCGAGGATTTAGGCCAGCAAGGGCATGGAAAACATCATTGCGAAGAATTTTAATAGGTAGCATGAAGTAGTCAGAGGGTGGAGGAGAGGGAGGAACAAGCCCAGAATCGTCCAAGGTAGAGTTTTTAGCAAAGGTTTGAGCAAAGAGTTCAGCTTTAGAAATAGATGTGATAGTAATGGTGCCATCTGGTTGAAATAAAGGAGGGAAAGAAGAAGCAAAGTTATTGGAGATATTTTTGGCTAGATGCCTGAAGTCATGAGGGGAGTTAGATCTTGAAAGGTTTTGACACTTTCTGTTAATGAAGGAGTTTTTGGCTAGTTGGAGAACTGACATGGCATAGTTGAGGCAAAAATATAAAGTGCATGAGATTCTGGTGATGGAAGGCTTAAGTACCTTTTGTGGGCCACCTCTCTATCATGTATAGCACGAGAACAAGCTGTGTTAAACCAAGGTTTAGAAGGTTTAGGTCGAGAAAAAGAGTAAGGAATGTACGCCTCCATGCCAGACATTATCACCTCTGTTATGCGCTCAGCACACAAAGACGGGTCTCAAACACGGAAGCAGTAGTCATTCCAAGGAAAATCAGCAAAATACCTCCTCAGGTCCCCCCAACTAGCAGGGGCAAAACGCCAGAGGCACCTTCACTTAGTGGGATCCTGAGGAGGGATTGGAGCGATAGGACAAGATACAGAGATGAGATTGTGATCGGAGGACCCCAATGGAGAAGAAAGGGTGAGAGCATAAGCAGAAGGATTAGAGGTCAAGGAAAAGGTCAAGAATGTTGGACGTATCTCCAAGACGGTCAGGAATACCAGTAGGGTGTTGCACCAATTGCTCTAGGTCGTGGAGGATAGCAAAGTTAAAGGATAGTTCACCAGGATGGTCAGTGAAGGGAGAGGAAAGCCAAAGCTGGTGGTGGTAAACATTGAAGTCTCCAAGAATGGAGATCTCTGCAAAAGGGAAGAAAGTCAAAATGTGCTCCACTTTGGAAGTTAAGTAGTCAAAGAATTTCTTATAGTCAGAGGAGTTAGGTGAGAGGTATACAGCACAGATAAATTTAGTTTGAGAGTGACTCTGTAGTCGTAGCCAGATGGTGGAAAACTCGGAAGATTCAAGAGCGTGGGCACGAGAGCAGGTAAAGTCATTGCGCACATAAACGCGACATCCAGCTTTGGATCGAAAATGAGGATAGAGAAAGTAGGAGGGAACAGAAAAGGTGCTACTGTCAGTTGCCTCAGACACCTGAGTTTCAGTGAGGAAAAGAAGATGAGGTTTAGAAGAGGAGAGGTGGTGTTCTACAGATTGAAAATTAGATCTTAGACCGCGAATGTTGCAGAAGTTAATGAAGAAAAAGTTGAGGGGGATGTCAAGACACTTAGGGTCGTCGACATAAAGGCAGTCCGACCTGGGGACATTTATGGTCCCCTCCACAGATGAGGACTCCGAGGCTGGTGTAGGAGTCGCCATAATAATTTTGAAATTTTTGAGTGAAGGGTGTGTGTGTTATAAGGTGCTTGTAGTTTTGTGTGGAGGAAGAGAGTTGTCTTTAGAGGGCAGGCTGTGACTGCCCCCTTGTGTTGTTTACTGGCCATTACATATGTATATTTGATGTTGATGCATATTTTTTTACTGGCCATTGCATATGCAGTGATTCAGTTATTAAGAATACGTAATCTACAACTATCATACCTGCAAATGAAAATATTCAGATTTTATAAATATATACATATACTCCATTTTTTCTGTATCAGGGATTTCTTCTCTCTTAAGTCTTAACCCTGGCTGAAGCACCTGCCTTTGAAGACCAGTAACAATATACACCCTGAAATTGAAAGATCAGTAGATTGTCAATATCAACTATGCACATACAAAAACAAGAATTTTACCTTAAAAAATGACTTATTACGTAATTGTCAGGCATTCTTAAGAGACAGACTTCTGACAGT
The DNA here is from genome assembly GCF_035594125.1 of Scylla paramamosain. NCBI lineage: Eukaryota > Metazoa > Arthropoda > Malacostraca > Decapoda > Portunidae > Scylla > Scylla paramamosain. Next base: position 28,854,232 of record NC_087155.1, on the reverse strand, counting down.
TAATTAGTCCTTAAACCAAGGCCCATGCACCTTCTGCGTCATTTTAGGGAAAACTCACATTCACTTATAAATCATATATAGTTGTAAACTTTTCTTGCGCATCATCCACCCCATCTCATTTCTCAAGGACAGTGACAGATCGCTGAATGAAAAAAAAAAAAAAAAAAAACTTTTATGGCTCGACGAGACGCGAACCTCATAGGCAAGGAAGTGGGCCGTGTGTATCTGTGCCTCACATATACATACACCCACCATAATGTGGATAGTATAGATAAATATCAAGAGATGAAGGGAAGGAGGCGTTGACGTTTGAGCTCTCGCGTGAAGCAAGACCACGAGTATGTCCTGCTTCTCCATCAGCGTGACGTCACCAGTCTGAGCTTTTGTGTTGAGGATCGTGTTAGCATGGCTGATGTTACAGTACAGGAGATGTATGATGTTATCAACTCTATGCTCAGGGGTCGTATGGATCTGGGAGGCTTCCGTAGCGACAAGAAGTTGGTGTCATTCTGGATCGGTGCTGCCACATCTGCGGTGAATAAACGCTCCTTATCTTGGCGCATTTAACCATGAAGGTAATCATTGCTAGACATTATTTCTTTTTGACGTTAATTGCGCACAGGTGCGTGTGTGCTTTCTCTTAACAATACACAACTTTAAGGTAACTTATACAAGGAAGAAGTAAAATAGGAGGAAGTGCGCAGTTGCCAGTTGTGTACCGAAAAAAGAGAAATATATATATATATATATATATATATATATATATATATATATATATATATATATATATATATATATATATATATATATATATATATATATATATATATATCATGAAAATATTTCGCAAATATTGCATTTAGCTTAATAGAGGATACTTGATATACAGAAGTTAATTTTATATGTTTGTAGATGCTCCTTTTAATCATAACTAATAATAAAAATATTTCACGAAGTATCCCCAAAAGTGAGTTGGGGCTTTCTTTATATGCTCAGGCTCAATGTTACCAGGTAAGCAGGATATTTTCAAATTTCCGAGGATAATACTTGTAAGCAAATATTCTCTTTATTTTCGTTTTATTTTTCTAGTTTAGTTGAAAGCATACATAGCTTATGCTATATCTCTGTAAAAGAGAGATTAATAGATAGATAGGTAGGTAAGTAGGTAGAGAGAGAGAGAGAGAGAGAGAGAGAGAGAGAGAGAGAGAGAGAGAGAGAGAGAGAGAGAGAGAGAGAGAGAGACTATTTGGGGACCAACACCTAAGCCATGAATCAAGGCGACGTCGAGGCTCTATATGATTTTCCCAGTAGTTACTCCTGCCTAATGTTGACGATAGTCTCTCTCTCTCTCTCTCTCTCTCTCTCTCTCTCTCTCTCTCTCTCAACAGTTGCTTAGCAATATTTCGGTTTTCGAATAGCTGATGAGAACCTTGTAGATATTATGAGCATAATTTCACATTTAGGTAACTTATAAAGCACAAAATTAGAATAAGATAAGAAACAAGAGATATAAGATATTTTTACTTTGAGAAGTTGAGTGTTGCAGAAGCTGACACTGGCAACACTGTGGAATGGGGAAGCGGCAGCATGTGTGCGCGGCTGCGCGCGTACGCCGCGGCCGTGCAGGTAGTAAGCCAGGTGTCTGTGGAAAGAAGGGCAGGGCGGCGCGCGTCTCCTTACTGAAGGTATAGCAGCATGGGTTGTAACTTAATGTTCAATATAACTGAGACTAGTATCGCGCTATATAAAGGTGATTTCTTGTAATATACTTATCATAGTAAAAGCACAATGTAAGGAATCGCCGTTTGCTTAACTTTCACTTGTCAAATACGTAAGTACACGCGCAACGCATAGTAGTAGGAAGGATAATTTTTGCATTTTGTCATGTGCAGAAGGATTGATCGAAAGATTAAGATAAAACCTTATCACTAGTTCATAATGATTGTTCTCCTAAGGTGTAATAAGTTATCTTTAGAAGACATTTCTTTGTTATAAAGTGAAATTGTTTATATTAAGTAAAGGTAAATTTTTGGCATGATTTTATAACTCTCCCTTTACATTGATAGATTTGTGGTTATGATTTCCATAACCCATGGGTTAAGTTTTCAGTAGCCATCCTCCAGTTAGAGTAGTTACGCAACCCCTGGAACTTCCTTCGTCAAGGCTGCAAGTGGCCTTTACACAGGAGGGCAGCGGAGTTAAACAAGGGTAACTCAGAGCGGTGGGCGTCATGAGGTGGATGGTGGGTATCAGTTCTCCTACGGAAGTCGAGTAACCTCTATCGGTCACTATCATTACGTAGTATCTCCTCTCTAGTTTGCTAACTCGTGGACCATTACAAGTTAGAGTGTACTCTGGCCACTTCTTAAAAGCGTGACATGACTTGTTCCCTTCCCCCACTGGGAATGCTATTTGTACGAAGAAATATTTCAATTAATATTTTCGAGTTTATCAAGATGGCAATGAGATAGCAGTAGTAGTAGTAGTAGTAGTAGTAGTAGTAGTAGTGGAGGAGTGATGTTTGTGATGTGTGTGTGTGTGTGTGTGTGTGTGTGTGTGTGTGTGTGTGTGTGTGTGTGTGTGTGTGTGTGTGTGTGTGTGTGTGTGTTCATCTACATCAATATCAGCTGTTATCTTTGATTGCTTGTCTTCCTGCTTCAAATAATATTGTGATGTCCCTTGGATTCTTGTGCTCTTATTTTATTTACGCAGATTATTAGGAGTGATACTACTACTGCATTATTATTTTTTCACTTTGTTATTATTATTCTATTATTATTATTATTATTAATGTTGTTGTTGTTGTTGTTGTTGTTATTATTATTATTATTATTATTATTATTATTATTATTATTATTATTATTATTATTATTATTATTATTATTATTATTATTATTGTTATTATTATTATTATTCTCTCGATCAGCAACATTGTCATAATCATAATTTTATCACTATTAGATGGAAGCAATTTTGTACTGATAATAATGAGATAATATGGTGATCAAAACTTTTCGACCTTACATCCTTCATGTTTGTTTGGCATGGGGGCATTTGGGCATCGTGTCATCTGGGACTCACACGAAGACACGTGGGAATCAGGAACTTTACAATACAGATGTTTTGGCAATATGATAAGTTGGAGAGAGAGAGAGAGAGAGAGGAGAGAAGAGAGAGAGGAGAGAGACGAGAGAGAGAGAGAGAGAGAGAGGAGAGAGAGAGAGAGAGAGAGAGAGAGAGAGAGAGAGAGAGAGAGACTATTCGACCCCATAAAAAAAAATGAAGAAAAAATAGAAGAGTTGGCCAGTTTAGTTTGTGAGGTTCCTTGATATTTCTTTCTTGAAACAGTTCATGTCATAGGAAGGAGGAAAAATTAAAATAGTGGAAGGGATGAAAGAGTGAAGGTAATGGTTAACTCTCGCATTAGTGAGGTAGACTGAATAAGGGTGAGCTGAAGCAGAATGTCTTGTGTAACGAGGACGGGGGAGGGAGAAGACATGCGGTAAGCAAGTTCAGAAGAGTAGCAACCTTAAAAACAGTATGAAATAAGAAGACATGCAACGTTGCAGTGATGAGTGAGATCCAAGACAGTCTGAAGTTGGTGGAGAAGGCTCAGAGAAGTCTGAGACGGAGAGCTCCTTGACTTTGCCTTGTTTAGAACGGCTGTGTGAGTTGAACATTCCCATATGTAGGAGCAGTACCACATACATAGACGGATAAGGCCTATGTACAGAGCAGCTGGGAGGAGGAAAAAGTACTGGCGGGAACGAAACAAGAACATCCAGCTTCATGCAGACTGATTAAGCAAGAGCAGAGATGTGAAATATACAGTTAAGATTTTTAGTGAATGACAGCTCCAAATATGTGCAATACATAGGAGAACAGTTGAACCCTGGGTTTATGTGAGGAATAGAAGATGAGGCCTTGATGAAGTGAGTTAAAGTTTCAGAGACTGAAAGTTAGATGTAAAACCACAAAATATACAGAAAAGTACTAAGACACCTTTGGCCTGTTATCAAAGGACAGCCTGGGACATTCACGGTCACCTTCACAGATTGGGACTGAGAGTCTCCTGTTTATTTTCATGCATATGATTTTGGTGATAGGAGTGTGTAGATACGTATTTGTATTGTGCGCAGTGTAGTGTTAAAAGAAGGAGAGGTTTTCCAAAGAGTGC
>NC_087155.1:28842555-28847555 GCF_035594125.1 Scylla paramamosain | reverse complement strand
CATCCCAACATACAGCTGTAATCATCACACAGTAATTCCCTTCTTGGTCCCCACAGCGTCGTTCACTGCAGCGTTGCCAGCATTATCCTACCAATTCTTGGGTGCGACCCCAGACCATTGGTGCAGTGTGGAACCATTGCGTGAGGCTAACTGGACACAGCAGCAAGTTCTCAACTTCGCCATACCCTTCAGGTAGTTCATTTGTGTCAACAGTAATGGAATGAAAAGCGATGCAGATTTAAGGAGAGCACTGAAGGAAATGAAAGTCTCTGCTTCGAGGCTTTTGCTACACTGCACCATGACTCGTGCTCATTTATAACAAATCATTTTACGATGAAAAATATGTGTTGTAGTGATTAAGTTACAGCTTCCTTTAGCAAGAAAAGCTAACAAATCTAAATTTCTTTAGTCTGTTATTTCTTTATTCTTATATATCTATGTATTTATTTTTTATTTATTATTATTATTATTATTTTCTGTAAAGGAGACAAACCCAGGACACAAGAAGGATAAAAAAAAAAAATTTCCTTGATCTTTTCACGAAAACAGGATCAGCTGTTCTTTGTTACGCATGCAACGAAAATCTTTGAGACGTGTGTGTATTTTTTATCATTATTCTTTTTTATGATTCCCTTTTACGAGTAAAAAATTTACCCACGATTTTTTTCTCCCATTACCCGTCTTAGTAACTCAACGGGGAAGTATCAGAGCTGCTTTATGTATGACTTGAACTACACAGCGGCGGCGGAGGCAGGCTATGACGATGCCATGGCCAACAGATGGTCCTTCGGGGGAGATTCCAATGGCACCATCAAGTGTCAGTCAAGGGACTTCAACCTGACGCAATACCAGTCCACCGTCGTCACGGAGGTGAGGTTTCAGTTGCTTTGTTATTCAGACGATCTATATCAAATATCATGCCACTTGTACCATGCATTGACTTAATAAACAAGTAATACAATACTGATGTGACTCAGTGGGACCTGGTGTGTGTGAACGGCGCGTCCTCTACTCCAGCACGCAGTCGGTCGTCATGGGCGGAAAACTGCTTGGTTTCATCGTTTTCGGTTACCTCATTGATCAGTAAGGACCATTATGTATTCAGTAAGAGAAGTTCTTTTTACTGATTTTTTAATTTCTTTTCATAATCCCTGAATGTATTTTTCGAACAGACTAAGAGTTAATGACCACCATACCTACTCATCGTCTCATCACCAGGCTGGGCCGTCGACCACTGGTGTTGTTTTGCACCACCCTCAACATTTTATCATCCTTCCTCATTGCTGCGTCCCCCAACGTTGAAACCTATATATTTTTTAAGTTCGTTATAACAATGATGGATGCTGGGCAGTATCTTGGTTTGTTCGTCTTCAGTAAGTATAAACGTCATGTGTCAAGTTGGTATGAATCTCTTGAGAGCAATACATTATCATTAATTTGAATCTAATGTTGTGTTAGGCTCTAGCAAGGAAGTCACTCCAGTAAGTATTATGATTTATGTTGTGTACTGTTATACGAGTGATATAGGAGATGTATATTTGTGACGGTAGTAGACGGTAGTGGCGATTGTGGTGGTGGTGGTAATGGTGGTAAAGTTAGTGGTAGTGTGTGTGTGTGTGTATGTGTGTCATGAGATGATTGAAGAGAGCATTTACGCAGCGCGTCCATCAGCTCCCACCTCACGGATCCTCGGTTTTCTAAAGAAATAGAAGGGATAGGACATACACGGGGCACGAAGCAGTCAGTTCACAGGCCGCTACCCACCTGCCAGTGGTTGAGAATCTTAATGCACTGAAGACTTACCACCCTTTGTTGTCACAGTGTTCTCGCGGCTGGCTGCTGCACTAGTGTTGTCGGAATAAATTTCAGTCCGACTTGTGTGATAGTGTGTCGGGGATACGCCCACATTTTACTCTTTGGCAGAGTTAGAAGAAATTAAAATGAATACTGCCATCATATATCCTCCACATTAAAAAAAAAAGAAGTTTACGTTTCTGATAGTAATTTCCTTTTGTTTCTTTTTATTGAAATAGGGAGTTTGCTTGACAGCCTGATAAGGCTGCTTGGCTGTTGACTAAGAAAAAAATGAAAACTTTTTTCTTATTAAGTGCTTCATGAAGTACTAAATGTACACAGAACGATTTTGAAACTATATACATATTTGACATTACAGTAATGGAAACCTGTGCTACTAAGTATCGCGCTGCTGCGGGCACCTTGTTCGTGATTCCCTGGGCCTTGGGATACATGGCAGTGCCAGGGATAGCTTACCTGGCTCGCACATGGAAAGTGTTGCAGTTAGCTTACGCTATCCCAACGCTTCTTGCTACCGTATTCTTTGTGTAAGTACACTACCTACGTGCATGTTAGTAATTATCATCCTGTTTCTCTTATAATAATGTACACAAAATGTCGGGTACGTCATGTTTATCAATGACAGCATCCGTGTATCCGTAGTTATCGTAAATATTTATTTCTATTGCGAACAATGGCTTCACTGTTTAGCCTCACACTGAGCTCGAGCGGCGAATTATTGCTCTCCATCAGATGCCTTGTATGTACACTTTGATAGAGTGAGAGAACATCCCGAGTTACGAAGCTATCCATGAACTTCTCATCTATCTTAATTGAACCCAAGCACATTTGGTCTTCTATAATCGTTCTAATTAGAATCCCAGATAAATTCAGATAATGGTTAGTGGAGTTAGTTAGTGAATTGTTAGTAGAGTGGAGGAAGTGAGTGTCGTGGTTTGGCCTGTTCATATACGAGTACGTAAGATTTTAACATTGCTCTTCACTCGCCGTTCGGCAGGCTAGAGTCTAATTTGAGAATGCCACTCAAATTATTCCTAGGTAAATCTAGTTACTCACTGTCATTCTCATTGAATTTTGCCCAGTGTAATGGCACTTGATAACATGTGTGGTTTTATAAAAGCACACACACACACACACACACACACACACACACACACTTCAATATATTTAATCTGAGTGAGCATTATTATCACAGTATAAGGACTGAGCTCAGTACTTTTGATGTGTGTATATAGTACTTTGAACCAATAATAGAGTCTGGTCAAAAGTACTTTGATGTGCTAAGAATGATAGGATAACCATTAGTAATGTTTCGTTTGGCTGTCCCACTACCTCTCCCAGTGAACATGGCCGTCTGCAGGAAAGCGGCTTGGGGAGCTGCAGGAGATTGTTACATTCACTTTTTCTTTGAAAAGCACTTCACCGTCACCTGGCCAAGACTTAAACATGGCAATTAATTCTGATTACTCTCGGGGCACAGAGTACAGAGGAAGAAAATAAGGAATATTTGGTGATTCTTAATATGACCATCGTCCCTCACACGTCAAAATACATGCGTTAAAATATAAAAGTGTATTTTTGACCACGGACTCTATTACCAATTCAAAGTAGTAACTTACCCATAGAATTCATTGTGTTCATTTACTATCGTGACCGTCGCTCCGCGGGCCACAGAAACCCTGCCCTCATTCACCATCATCATCATCGTTATCATGATCATTATTATTATTTTTTTTCATTAATAGATACATTCACTTATGAATAATATAGCACACACACACACACACACACACACACACACACACACACACACACACACACACTTGGCCGCAGAGGCGACCTTTTATTTTATGGTGTTAATTCAAAGGATTTGTTTTATCTTTAACTCAAGACAAGGCTGTCACATCTACAACTTCTAAGTGAGGGGTGGAGTTTCGGTGGTCCGCAGAGCGATGGTCACAGTAGTACATAATATCTGACACTGAATGTTTATAGGTGAGCGTAAGGGAGCCAGGAATGATTTGGACTAGTAACGTGCTGTAAGTCTGAGACCTACATTGTGCATGGGTGCCAGATATTGCGTGTTTTGCATGTATCAGTTGGCAATAAGTGTATTGAATGACATAACTGAGGACAGCTTTGTCACAGGTGGTTACCAGAATCTCCACGGTGGCTTATTATCAGAGGCCGCCACCAGGAGGCGCTGAAAGTTATGACGCAGGCGGCCAAGGTGAATAAGAAAACAATGCCATCAGACGACCAAGTCCTGTCTGTTATGAGAGTCATCGCACAAAAAGTTAGTGTTCGTGTATTTATAATGATAGTTTTCATAAGAATAATACAGATTTTGACGATGTCAAGAACTTGTCCAAGTGCTTGCGACTTAATAATCAAAAGATGACTGAAGAAGTTATAGGAAAAATAATTATTTGCAAAACACGAAATAAATTAACTTTCAGAATATTGTAAATATGACTACTAAACATTACCTAATGTTATGTCAGAAAAATCATGAAATGATATTTGCAATTCATGCAGAGAGTATAATAAGTAGAAATATATTTCAGGTACAAACATTGCCATATTTAACCGTGGTGTGGTGGGTGGTAGCGTTTGTTGTGCTTGTGCGTGGCACGAGGCTGAGTGGTGTACTGCTGGGATGAGATGGAAGCACATTGTGCTTATCTTTGTACGCCTCTTGGAAGCTGAATCATCTTCTGTTAAACTTTACTTCTTATCTTTGTTTGACAATCCCTTCAGGAAATTTATCTATCTTTACTTGCTTCAGGTTTGACTTTGTCCTTGACATATCCCCCAAAGGAAAAGTCACAAACAGTTAGGTCTGCATCTTGGGGGGCACTTGAAAAACACCTTGTCATGGGGTCCAGCACGGCCAATATATCTGTTTGATAGGTTCGCATTGAGAAATGTGCGGAAATTAAAGCAATGGGACAGTAGTTTGAGGAATTAAAACTGCGATCCTTTTTAGGATCAGGCTGAATGTAGGCAAATTTCCAGCAAGAAGGAAAGATAGTTGTTGATAGACAGAGTTGAAAGAGTTTGACTAGGCAAGGTACAAACACGGAGGCACAGTTTCGGAGAACAATAGGAGGGACCCCATCAGGACCATAAACCTTCCGAGCTTTAGGCTAGCGAGGGCATGGAAAACATCACTGCGAAGGATC